>NC_092038.1:104415729-104715729 GCF_003086295.3 Arachis hypogaea
AAACAACAGAATGCCCAAGAACATCCAACAAAGAACGAAACCGAGAAAAGCTCGGAAATTCTAGAAGCAGTCCGGGCACAACAAAACCGACTAAAACAACTCGAAGAGGACATAAAGAAGCAAAAAGAAACTGAACAAAATCTGAGAAGGGAAGCTCGCAAGCGCAGAGAATTAGAAGAAAAACTGCGGAAAATAGAGGCCAACCTGAAAGATCGGTCAGACCGCGGCCCCACCCCCGAAAGCAACCATGATCCCTTCACGCAAGAGATCATGAAGGAGAAGGTACCGCGAAGCTTTAAACCACCCGATATGGATCTCTACGACGGCACCACCGACCCAAGTCACCACCTCAGCAACTTCAGAAGCAGAATGTACCTAGTCGACGCCTCCGACGCGATTCGGTGCAAAGCCTTCCCCACCACTCTCACCAAATCAGCCATGAAGTGGTTCGACAACCTGCCACCTAGATCAATCACCAGCTTCGAAGACCTAACCAAAAAATTCCTAACAAGATTCTCCATTCAAAAGGACAAGGCAAAACATGCCCCAGTCTACTCGGGATCAAACAAGGTAACCAAGAAACTCTCCGAGAGTACATGGAGCGATTCAACAAAAGCCTGCCTGGACATACAACACTTGCCCACTGAAGCAGCCATCATGGGACTAGCAAACGGCCTAAAAGAGGGACCGTTTAGCCAATCCCTATCCAAATGATACCCGACCTCCCTATACGAGGTGCAGGAACGGGCAGAAAAATATATCAACATGGAGGAAACCTCCCAGCTAAGAGACTCTTCTAGGAAGGAATCAACCTACCCGTTCCGAGATCGAGATCGGGAACAGAAGAAGAAAGAAGAATCCAACTCGGACAAGCCACGGAAGTATCATAGCTACACTCCCCTCCAAGTTTCCCTGGTAGACGTCTACAGAGAAGTATGCCACACCGAAAAATCCCACCCCCGACCTCTAAACACAAGAGAGCAGGGAGAGATCGGTCCGAATACTGTGAATACCACAAGCTCTACGGTCATTCTACTAACGACTGCCACGACCTAAAAAATGTTATAGAAAAGCTAGCCAGAGAAGGAAAACTCGACAGATACATAGCAGAGAAGGGAGAAGAGACCAAAAAGAGAAGGAGGGGAGATAACAAAGATCGGGCTGAGCAAACCCCGCGAACCCCTGAAAGGCACGTTCACATGATAAATGGAGGTTTTGCAGGCGGAGGAACATCCAGATCCTCGCGAAAAAGACACCTCAAAGACGTCTATCATGTCCGAGAAGACAGCCCCCTGCCCGAATTACCTACTATCTCGTTTACCCGAGAAGATGCTCAAGGGGTAATACCCGGGCACGACGATCCAATGGTAATCACCATCATCCTAGCAAACGCCAACCTACATCGAACCCTGGTTGACCAGGGAAGCTCAGCAGATATCCTGTTCAAAACAGCCTTCGACAAACTCGGACTTGAAGAAAAAGAGCTAAAGGCCTATCCCACCGACTTATTTGGACTAGGGGACACCCCGATCCATCCCTTAGGATACATCTCGCTACATACTACCTTTGGAAGAGGCGAACAATCTAGAACATTAAGCATCGACTACATTATAGTCGACGTCACTTCAGCATACAATGCCCTCATTGGGCGACCAACCCTAAACAGACTAGCAGCTATAGTCTCAACCCCACACCTCTGTATGAAGTTCCCTACCACAAAGGGAATCGCTACCCTAAAAGGCGACCAAAAACTAGCACGGCGATGCTACAACGAAAGCCTGAGCCTAAAAGGGAAAGAGGTCAATACAATAGAACTCGGACGAGTTCAAACCCGAGAAGACCTCCGGCCACAACCAGAGGGAGAAACCGAAAAAATCCAAATCGGGAACACACCTGAAAAAATAACAAACGTAGGAGCGAACCTCGAAGCAGGCCTAAAGGAGGAACTCATAACCCTCTTAAAAGAGAATTCCGACCTCTTCGCCTGGAAAGCCTCCGACAAGCCAGGCATAAGCCCCGACCTGATGTGCCATAAGCTATCAGTATACCCGGGGTCCAGACCTGTCCAACAAAAATGCCGGAAACTCGGGCCTGAGCGCATGCAAGCAATAGAAGAACAAGTACAAGCATTACTAGATGCAGGGTTCATTCGAGAAGTAAAATACCCCCTATGGCTCGCAAACGTGGTCCTGGTAAAAAAGCCCAACGGAAAATGGAGGATGTGCGTCGATTACACGGATCTCAACAAAGCCTGCCCCAAGGACCCATATCCACTACCAAACATCGACGCCTTAGTAGACGCAGCCTCAGGCTATAGATATCTCTCCTTCATGGACGCATACTCGGGATACAATCAAATCCCGATGTACGGACCCGACCAAGAAAAGACCTCGTTCATAACCCCAAGGGCAAACTACTGCTACGTAGTAATGCCCTTCGGGCTGAAGAACACAGGGGCAACCTACCAGAGGCTAATGAACAAAGTGTTCTCAGAGCACATCGGACTACAACTAGAGGTGTACGTCGACGACATGCTGGTAAAGACACAAGAAGACGGAAACTTGCTGACCGACCTCACCAGTGTCTTCGGCACCCTCAGAAAACACAACATGAGACTCAACCCGACAAAGTGCACCTTCGCCGCAGAAGCCGGAAAATTCTTAGGCTTCATGTTGACTCAAAGGGGCATCGAAGCAAACCCGGACAAATGCCAAGCGATACTCAATATGAAAAGCCCGACCTGTGTCAAAGAAGTACAACAGCTGAATGGAAGGCTGGCCGCCCTACCAAGATTTTTGGCAGGATCAGCGATAAAATCACTACCTCTCTACTCACTCCTAAAGAAAGGGAAACCCTTCTCATGGACCCCGGAGTGCGAAAAAGCCTTTCAAGAATTCAAGGAATTCCTCGGACAGCCACCAATCCTAACCCGACCTTTAAAAGGGGAAGAGCTCGTATTATACCTCTCGGTCGGACATCGGGCAGTCGCTTCAGCATTAATACGGGAAAATGACCAAGGACAACACCCCGTATACTTTGTGAGCAAGGCACTGCAAGGGGCCGAATTAAACTATCAGAAAATAGAAAAATTCGCCTACGCCCTAATATTCACAGCTCGAAGGCTCCGTCCCTACTTTCAAGCCCACACCATCAAAGTCCGGACAAACCAACCCATGAGACACATCCTGCAAAAAACAGACCTGGCAGGACGAATACTACAATGGGCGGTGGAACTGTCCGAGTTCGACCTCCACTATGAAGCCCGGACTGCCATAAAATCTCAGTACCTAGCCGACTTCATCGCAGAATATACTGAGACCCCTGGAACCCCACTCTCGTGGAATCTGTATGTCGACGGGTCCTCAAACAAAACAGGAAGCGGAGCCGGGGTTATACTCGAAAGCGACCAAGGAACACGGATAGAACTATCCCTAAAATTCGAGTTCCAGGCCTCGAACAACCAAGCCGAATACGAGGCCCTACTAGCAGGTCTAAAGCTAGCCGAAGAGGTCGGAGCCCAGAGAATCACGATCTTCAGCGACTCCCAGGTCGTCACATCTCAAGTAAATGGAAGCTACCAGGCCAAAGACCCAACTATGAAAAAATACCTGGATCAAACACAGGCACAATTACGCCACTTTTCAGAAATACAAATCCAGCACATACCTCGGGAACAAAACGCCCGGGCAGACGCCCTCTCAAAGCTCGCCAGCACCAAGCCCGGAGGCAACAACAGAAGTCTCCTCCAGGAAACTTTACAATCCCCCTCCGTGCTAAGAGAGGAAGAAACGCTGAATATATCCAACCAACAGCAAGGATGGATGACCCCCATACTCAGCTACCTGAAGTCGGGAACTCTTCCCGCCGAAAGAAAGGAAGCTAAAAGACTCACGAAAGATGCCCAAAATTATACACTAATTCACGGCGTATTCACAAATCCCCTCCTTCGGTGCGTCCCGACCGCAGAAACAAAGAACGTCCTCGAAAAAGTCCACGGAGGCATGTGTGGGAACCATCTCGGAGCTCGGGCATTATCTAAAAAGGTAGTCCGAGCCGGCTTCTACTGGCCGACCTTGCAGAAAGACGCAACGGAATTTGTGAAAATATGCCCCCCCTGCCAAAAACACACCAATTTCCACAAGGCACCACCAGAAGACCTTATCAGCATCACCGCACCATGGCCCTTCGCAAAATGGGGACTTGACCTACTTGGCCCGTTCCCACAAGGACCGGGGCAAGTCAAATACCTCATAGTAGGGGTCGACTACTTTACAAAGTGGATCGAAGCTGAGCCCTTAGCCACCATTACGGCTCAAAAAAGCCGCAAATTCCTATACAAAAACATTGTCACAAGGTTCGGAGTCCCCTATTCCATCACAACAGACAATGGAACACAGTTCACGGACACAAGTTTTCAGAACTTGGTGGCCGAACTAAAAATCAAACAGCAATTCACATCAGTCGAACACCCACAAGCCAATGGACAAGCAGAAGCTGCAAATAAAGTCATCTTGGCCGGGTTAAAACGAAGACTCCAGGAGGCCAAAGGGGCATGGGCCGAGGAACTCCCCCAGGTACTATGGGCATATCGGACAACCCCACACTCTACAATGGGAGAATCCCCATTCCGACTAGCTTACGGGATGGAGGCAATGATTCCTATCGAAATAGATGAAGGGTCGCCCAGAGTCATCTTCTACAACGAAGGAGGCAACCCACAGGCACAAAGGGAAGAACTCGACCTCCTCCCCGAGGTCCGAGAAAGAGCCCGAATCCGAGAAGAAGCCTTAAAACGGCGAACGGCCCTCAGATACAATCAAAAGGTAATAAAGCGAAGTTTCTCCATTCACGACCTGATTCTAATCCGAAATGACATCGGAACACAAAAGTCGGGAGAAGGAAAGCTAGCCGCGAATTGGAAAGGGCCCTACAAGGTAACAGAAGTCTTAGGGACGGGCTATTACAAAGTATCCGACCTAGAAGGCAATGAGCTGCCCAGGGCCTGGCACGCCTGTAATCTAAGACGGTACTACAGCTAGAAAAAACTTAACCCAAGGTGTACTCTTTTTCCCTACAAGGGTTTTTTAATGAGACACCCGGTTAAGTAAGACACCCGACCTAGTCAAGGGTAAACATTCTGTAAATATTCCCTCTTTTAATACTAATCAAAATTTTCTATTTTTTCCTCATGATGAAACAAATCTTAGAAAAGTACCCCGCCAAGGCGCATTAATTTATGCTCGGCAAAACGCGAAAAATCATTTGCCAAAAGGCCACACAAGGTCGGCAAAGATAAAGCGACGAGGTTCAAATTAATGTGAGAAGTTATAAAGTAACTCTGAAAAGGCTCAAAAAGCCAAATAAAAAGAGATTACAAAAATAACTTAAAAGGACCAACCAACGACAAAGTCGGACCCAACGAAAACGAGGTACTCAAGCACCCGAGGTCCGAGAAAAACTCGGACCCAAGAAAGAAGCCTTAAAACGGCGAGAACCAAGATTTCGAAAAATGCTTACTAAAAAGTTGCTTTACAAAAGCAACTAAAAAGTACAAGCGAAAGAACGAAATCAAAGGGAGTTTCGACAAACGCTAGCTAAAAAGTTGTTATCCGAAAACAACTAAAAAGCACAAAAGCGGAAACAAAAGGTCAAAACGCTAGCTAAAAAGTTGTTATCCGAAAACAACTAAAAAGCACAAAAGCGGAAACAAAAGGTCAAAACGCGAACAAAAACACCGCATAATAAAGTTACCACAAGTAGCTAAATAAAGCAAAAGGTGTCCAAAAGCGTTCACAGAAACCATCCAACAAAAAACCCACAGGCCGGGCAAACCACTAAAAAGATTACAGAGGATCAAGGTCCTTTCCAGACTCCACATCAACAGCAGGCTGCGGAGGAAACATAGATATCGGGACTGCATCAACGGCAACATCATCCCGACCAGATCTATCCCCGACCAAAGGTGAAGTCGGGTTCTCAACCGGAGCTTTGGGGTCGGACATCGGAACCTCATCCTCGGAAGGAGCAGGAACAATCTTCCCCTCCACAACAACGTTGTCCGTACTGAATAAGCTCAGATCCAGGTCAGGAGCAAGAACCCGGACCTGAGCCTTCAAATTCTCAAACATGGCATCCATACCCTTGGCCACATGACCTTCCAGCTCGTAAAACTTGTCCTGTGCAGATTGCAACTCCTCCTTTGTCTCCACAAGCTCGGTATATAGCCGAGTATAATTCTCTGTAGCTGCCTTCGCCATCTCCTCAGATGTCTTCGCTGCCGCCACAGCCGCGGTAGCTTTAGTTTTCTCTTTCTCCAAAGAGGCCTCCAGCTCAGTAATCCTGGCAGCCTTCATCTGACTAATCCTATCAAGCTCGGACTGAGTCCTCTCAAGTCGGGAGCTGGTCGCCCCAAGGGGGATTTCTTGAACTCCCGGGCAATAGCGGCATGAAGACTAGCCATCCGGACACAGCTCCGCGCCATATACTGAAAATGATGCTCCATAGAAACATCATCAGTGGAAATAAAGGTCTGAGGGAGAATATGCTGCTCAATCCAACCAAGAGCGTCAAAGTCCTTATCATTGAAACCGGCAAGCTCTTGAGAGGTCTTCTGCTTCTTGGGAGGAGGACCCGAGAACGGAGGAGGAGAAGAGGTAGCAGGCCCAGAGGTCGGAGGATCCTGACTTATAGCTCGGAACTGGGGAGTCGGAATAGTCTTCGACCGAGTCTGAACACCCACAGTAGTCTTCTGCGGAGAAGATCGGGCAGAAGCATCCCCGGCCTCGAGATTTCGAGCAGCCACCGACTTCTTCGTCCGACGAAGAAACTTCATGGAATCCGCCTGAGAAGACATCTCTGCAGAAATAAAAAAGAAAAAAAAAGAAGAGATCACCACAACAGAAATTCCACCGAAAACAAGCAAAACCCAAATACTAAAAAGGATAAATCTCAAAGAGGTCGGGAACTACCTAACTCGGAACGGAGAAGGCTTGGATCTCCCAACATTTTCTTCGTGTCCAAGTGAGGTGCCCGACCCCATAAACTGCTCACCACACCCACAAAAGCCTGCTCCACCTCATCTAGACTCTCAAAAGTATACTTAGCAGACACTATATTCTCCTGCCAACAAAGAGGAAAAGAAGGCTCCCCACTCTCATCTAGAAAGAAAGGTCGGACGTCTCCAACAGCCCGGACCTTGAAATAAAAGTTCTTAAAATCGTGAAAAGACTCATCATACAGGGTACAGAACTTCCTCCCCTGGTTAGCCCTAAAAGAGACCCAAGACACCTTCCCTCCGCCCGACCCCGGCTTCGTCAACACAAACAAATAGGAAAAAAGAGAAATAGAGGGAGAGACACCCAAAAATTGACACAAAAGTTGGAACAGCTTTAAAAATGCCCAAGAATTCGGATGAAGCTGCGTAGGGGCAAGGTTACAAGACCATAACACCTCGGACTCCAGGTCGGTAAAAGGAAGTCGGACACTCAGCTTAGAGAAAAAGCAATCATAAGCATAAAAGAAGAGTTTCTCGGAACTATCTAAAGGCGGGAAGCACACTCTCTCCTCGGAATCCGGGGCTACTAACTCATAATCCCTCTCAGACTCTCTATCTTCACATATGCTACATTGCCTACGAAACCTAGCTAAATACTCATAATCTACCACAGACGGGACTCTTAGAGGAACAGGATCTACCCAACCAAGACCACTCGGAATCTTGGTCGACATCGCTTGAAGAACCTTTCGAGACATAAAAATTCTTGCCTACAAAGAAGAATACAACAGCAAGCAAAAATCACATAAAAGCAGGCAGCGAAAACCCATTCAGCAAAAACAAGAAACAACAATCTTTGAGATGAAAATGCAGCAACCCGGAACAAAATACCAAGAGAAAAGAGCCCCCCCAATATATACAAACAGACAAAGCAATGGCGGCGCCTCTTTTCGGGGCAAACCAGGCATAGAGAAAACAGAAAACAGAAGCATACGTGCACAAAGAAAAGAAACAGGAACAAACCTGGAAGAAGGAAACGAAGACGATGAACTCCGAAGCAAGGAGAACAGAACGGCGGCGCAGAGGAAACCCTGGAAGAACACGCAGAAGGACTCGGAAAAGAAGAAAAAGAAAGAAGAAAACGTCGCTCGAAAAAAGAAGATGGCGAAACTCAGAAAAACAGGAAGGGAACAGAATAAACGAAGAAAAAGGGGAGAAGGGGCAAATAAATAATGCCTTCACAGAGCCCGAACGAAAATCGAGAAGAAATGGTAAAATGCAATAAATGCTGAAACGGCCATTTTTTGAATTTTGAAAAACTACTATGCCCGAGCTCGACCTCTCAAAAAGGACGAACTCGGGCAGGGGCACTGTTCATACCCTGACCGAGCTCCTCCAAATCGGCAAAATCCATGAAAGGTCCGACCTCGTCCCAAGGCCCACGCCTGAGGTCGGACCTCGGACAACAAAGCTAAAAAGGCCCATCAAAAGGAACGCAGCCCAAAAACTAAAAGGCCGAAAAGGCCTAGAGAAAGGCGGTTCCACAAAGATAGGGATAAAACTCCCAAAAGATAAGATAAGATAAAGAATATCTTATCCAGGGAAGATCACAGCCAACTACTATAAATACACTGGAGCACCCAGGTATAACTCATACTCTAATTCTACTCAATATCTGCTTGGACCCATGCTAACTTAAGCATCGGAGTGTCATTGCAGGTACAACCACCAACCTCTCCACATATCAAGCTCGGGTCCCTGACCCCTATCTCGGACCTCTCCAGAGACGACCGAGCTACACGTTTCAGGTAACCCCCGGAACAAAAACTATTTTGAAAAAGATGTGGTTAAGAAGATATGATTGGTTTTAAAAAGATGTGATTGAGAAGATATGATTTGAAAAACATTTTAAAAAGATTTGATTTGAAAATTAAAAACTTGACTTAACAAGAAAAGATATGATTCAAACATTAAACCTTTCTCAACAGAAAAGGCAACATACTTGAAATGTTGAATCAAATCATTAATTGATAGTAAGTTTCTTTGAAAAAGGAAAGAAGTTAATTTTGAAAAAGATTTGATTGAAAAAATTGATTTGAAAAAGATTTGATTTGGAAGAAATTTTGAAAACTTGAAAAAAATTGATTTTGAAAACAAAATCTTCCCCCTTTAGCCATCCTGGCGTTAAACGCCCAGAATGGTATCCATTCTGGCATTTAACGCCCAAAATGCTACCCTTTTGGGCGTTAAACGCCCAACCAGGTACCCTGGCTGGCGTTAAACGCCAGTCTGTCCTTCTTCACTGGGCGTTTTGAACGCCCAGCTTTTTCTGTGCAATTCCTCTGCTGTATGTTCTGAATCTTCAATTCTCTGTATTATTGACTTGAAAAGACACAAATTAAAAATATTTTTGGATTTTTTAATAATAAGGACAAACCAAAATGCAACAAGAATCAAATGACAATGCATGCAAGACACCAAACTTAGCAGTTTGTATACTGCTGACACTAACAAAATGAAAATGCATATGAGACACTCAAAACAATCAAGTCAATAGAATTTCAAAGATCAGAGCAAGTAAATCATCAAGAACATCTTGAAGATCACTTAGACACATGAATGCATGCAATTGACACCAAACTTATGATGAGACACTAGACTTAAACAAGAAATATTTTTGGATTTTATAATTTTGTAAAATTTTTTTGTGTTTTTCGAAAATTAAATGGAAAAAGATATCAAAATTCTTAATGAGAATTCCAGGAATCAGTGCAATGTTAGTCTAAGACTCCGGTCCAGGAATTAGACATGGCTTCACAGCCAGCCAAGCTTTCAAAGAAAGCTTCGGTCCAAAACACTAGACATGGCCAGAGGCCAGCCAAGCCTTAGCAGATCACCGCTCCAAAAGCAAGATTGATAAGAAATCAACAAGCTCTTGTGATGATAAGTTGAAACCTCGGTCCAATGAGATTAGACATGGCTTCTCAGCCAGCCAGATTTCAACAAATCATCATGAAACTCTAGAATTCATCTTCAAGAATTTCGAAAAAATAAATACCTAATCTAAGCAACAAGATGAACCGTCAGTTGTCCAGCCTGAACAATCCCCGGCAATAACACCAAAACTTGATGTTGCTGCCGGATCTTGGCACTGATGTTACCGAAAGCTTGCTCAAAACTTGAACAATCCCCGGCAACGGCGCCAAAAACTTGGTGCGCGAAATTGTGAACATTACTTTTTCACAACTCTCATAATCCCCGGTAATGGCTCCAAAAACGTGGTAGCTCAATACCATGGCATTACACAACTTCGCACAACTAACCAGCAAGTGCACTGGGTCGTCCAAGTAATAAACCTTACGTGAGTAAGGGTCGATCCCACGGAGATTGTTAGTATTGAAGCAAGCTATGGTCATCTTGTAAATCTTAGTCAGGCAAACTCAAATGGATATAGTGATGAACGAAAATAACACAAAGGTAAAGATAGAGATACTTATGTAATTCATTGGTAGGAACTTCAGATAAGCGTATGAAGACGCCTTCCCTTCCGTCTCTCTGCTTTCCTACTGCCTTCATCCAATTCTTCTTACTCCTTTCCATGGCAAGCTCGTGTAGGGTTTCACTGTTGTCAGCAGCTACCTCCCATCCTCGCAGTGAAAACTAATGCTCATGCGGCTAATCACCGGTTTGGTTCCCTCCCCTACCGGAATAAAATCACTCTTTTGCGTCTGTCACTAACGCCCAGTAGGTTACAGGTTTGAAGCACGTCACAGTCACTCAATCATTAAATCCTACTCAGAATACCACAGACAAGGTTTAGACCTTCCGGATTCTCTTGAATGCCGCCATCAGGTCCTGCCTATACCACGAAGACTCTGATCTCACGGAATGGTTGGCTCGTTTGTCAGGCGAGCACTCGGTTGTCAGGCGATCAACCATGCATCGTGCAATCAGGAATCCAAGAGATATTCACCAAGCCTCAAATGCTTGTAGAACAAGAGTGGTTGTCAGTCACTTTGTTCATGAGTGAGAATGGTGATGGGCATCAATCATCACCTTCATCAAGTTGAAGAACAAGTGATATCTTGGAATAAGAACAAGCGGAATTGAATGGAAGAACAATAGTAATTGCATTAATACTCGAGGTACAACAGAGCTCCACACCTTAATCTATGGTGTGTAGAAGCTCCACCGTTGAAAATACATAAGCATAAGGTCTAGGCATGGCCGAATGGCCAGCCTCCCAATGATCTAAGATAGCATAAAAATGAAGATAGCTACCAAAGTCTCTCTATCATGATCTAAGAACTAGATGTCCAAAGATGAAAATACAATAGTAAAAGGTCCTACTTATAGAAAACTAGTAGCCTAAGGTGTACAGAAATGAGTAAATGACATAAAAATCCTCTTCCGGGCCCACTTGGTGTGTGCTTGGGCTGAGCAATGAAGCAAATTTCGTGCAGAGACTCTTTTTGGAGTTAAACGCCAGCTTTAGTGCCAGTTTGGGCGTTTAACTCCCATTTGGGTGCCAGTTCCAGCGTTTAACGCTGGGATTTCTTGAGGTGACTTTGAACGCCGGTTTGGGCCATCAAATCTTGGGCAAAGTATGGACTATCAAATATTGCTGGAAAGCCCAGGATGTCTACTTTCCAACGCCGTTGAGAGCGCGCCAATTGGGCTTCTGTAGCTCCAGAAAATCCACTTCGAGTGCAGGGAGGTCAGAATCCAACAGCATCTGCAGTCCTTTTTGGTCTCTGAATCAGATTTTTGCTCAGGTCCCTCAATTTCAGCCAGAAAATACCTGAAATCACAGAAAAACACACAAACTCATAGTAAAGTCCAGAAAAGTGAATTTTAACTAAAAACTAATAAAAATATACTAAAAACTAACTAAATCATACTAAAAACATACTTAAAACAATGCCAAAAAGTATACAAATTATCCGCTCATCAATTTCTCCATGAAGGATTATAGGTGTTTCCATAGGGTTTTCCTATGTAATTCACCTCTTCCATTGAAGGATTCTCAGGATCATAGGCTTCTTCCTCAGATGAAGCCTCCTTAGTACTGCTTGGTGCATTTTGCATTCCAGACAGACTTTGAGAAATCATATTGACTTGTTGGGTCAATATTTTGTTCTGAGCCAATATGGCATTCAGAGTGTCAATCTCAAGAACTCCTTTCTTCTGACTAGTCCCATTGTTCATTGGATTTTTTTCAGAGGTGTACATGAATTGGTTATTTGCAACCATTTCAATCAGTTCTTGAGCTTCAGTAGGCGTCTTCTTCAGATGAAGAGATCCTCCAGAAGAGCTATCCAAAGACATATTGGACAGTTCAGAGAGACCATCATAGAAAATACTTATGATGCTCCATTCAGAAAGCATATCAGAGGGACACTTTATGATTAATTGTTTGTATCTTTCCCAAGCTTCATAGAGGGATTCTCCTTCCTTCTGTCTGAAGGTTTGGACTTCCACTCTAAGCTTACTCAATTTTTGAGGTGGAAAGAACTTTGCCAAGAAGGCATTGACTAGCTTTTCCCAAGAGTCCAGGCTTTCTTTAGGTTGAGAGTCCAACCATGTCCTAGCTCTGTCTCTTACAGCAAAAGGGAATAGCATAAGTCTGTAGACCTCAGGGTCAACCCCATTAGTCTTAACAGTGTCACAGATTTGCAAGAACTCAGCCAAAAACTGGTGAGGATCTTCCAGTGGAAGTCCATGAAACTTGCAATTCTGTTGCATTAGAGAAACTAATTGAGGCTTAAGCTCAAAGTTGTTTGCTCCAATGGCAGGGATAGAGATGCTTCTCCCATAGAAATCGGGAGTAGGTGCAGTAAAGTCACCCAGCACCTTCCTTGCATTGTTGGCATTGTTGTTTTCAGCTGCCATGTGTTCTTCTTCTTTGAAGAATTCGGTCAGGTCCTCTAAAGAGAGTTGTGCTTTGGCTTCTCTTAGCTTTCTCTTCAAGGTCCTTTCAGGTTCAGGATCAGCCTCAACAAGAATGCCTTTGTCTTTGCTCCTGCTCATATGAGAGAGAAGAGAACAAGAAAATGTGGAATCCTCTATGTCACAGTATAGAGATTCCTTTAGGTGTCAGAGGAAAAGAAGAGTAGAAGACAGAAGTAGAAAATTCGAACTTATCAAAGGAGATGGAGTTCGAATTTTGCATTAAGGGATAGTGTTAGTCCATAAATAGAAGGATATGAGAAGAAGGGAAGTAATTTTCGAAAATTAAGTAAGAAATTTTGAAAACATTTTGAAAAACACTAATTAATTTTCGAAAACCAAGAGTGAGAAAGAGATCAAGTGATTTTTGAAAAAGATTTTGAAATTAGAAATTAAAAAGATTTGATTGAAAACTATTTTGGAAAAGATGTGGTTAAGAAGATATGATTAAAAAAAAATGTGATTGAGAAGATATGATTTGAAAAACATTTTAAAAAGATTTGATTTTGAAAAATTAAAAACTTGACTAACAAGAAAAGATATGATTCAAACATTAAACCTTTCTCAACAGAAAAGGCAACATACTTGAAATGTTGAATCAAATCATTAATTGATAGTAAGTATCTTTGAAAAAGGAAAGAAATTGATTTTGAAAACATATGATTGAAAAGATATGATTTGAAAAAGATTTGATTTTGAAAAACTTTGAAAACCTGAAAAAAATTGCATTGAAAAATAGAATCTTCCCCCTTGTGCCATCCTGGCGTTAAACGCCCAGAATGGTGCACATTCTGGCGTTTAACGCCCAAAACACTACCTTTTTGGGCGTTAAACGCCCAACCAGGTACCCTGGCTGGCGTTTAAACACCAGTCTGTCCTTCTTCACTGGGCGTTTTGAACGCCCAGCTTTTTCTGTGCAATTCCTCTGCTGTATGTTCTGAATCTTCAATTCTTCTTTATTATTGACTTGAAAAGACACAAATTAAAAATATTTTTGGATTTTTAATTATAAGGAAAAATCAAAATGCAACAAGAATCAAATAACAATGCATGCAAGACACCAAACTTAGCAGTTTGTATACCACTGACACTAACAAAATGAGAATGCATATGAGACACACAAGATACTCAAGTCAATTGAATTTAAAGATCAGAGCACGAAAATCATCAAGAATTACTTGAAGATCCTTAAGACACATGAATGCATGCAATTGACACCAAACTTAAGATGAGACACTAGACTCAAACAAGAAATTTTTGGATTTTATGATTTTTTTTATTTTTTTTTTATTTTTTTTTTGTGTTTTTCGAAAATTAAATGGAAAAAGGTATCAAAATTCTTAATGAGAATTCCAGGAATCAGTGCAATGCTAGTCTAAGACTCCGGTCCAGGAATTAGACATGGCTTCACAGCCAGCCAAGCTTTCAAAGAAAGCTTCGGTCCAAAACACTAGACATGGCCAATGGCCAGCCAAGTCTTAGCAGATCACTGCTCCAAAAGCAAGATTGATAAAAATCAACAAGCTTTTGTGATGATAAGTTGAAATCTCGGTCCAATGAAATTAGACATGGCTTCACAGCCAGCCAGACTTCAACAAATCATCATGAAACTCTAGAATTCATCTTCAAGAATTTCAAAAAAAATAAATACCTAATCTAAGCAACAAGATGAACCGTCAGTTGTCCAAACTCAACAATCCTTGGCACTGATGTTACCAAAAGCTTGCTTAAAACTTGAACAATCCTCGGCAACGGCGCCAAAAACTTGGTGCGCGAAATTGTGAACAATACTTTTCACAACTCTCATAATCCCCGGTCATGAACCCCAAAAACTTGGTAGCTCAATACCATGGCATTACACAACTTCGCACAACTAACCAGCAAGTGCACTGGGTCGTCCAAGTAATAAACCTTACGCGAGTAAGGGTCGATCCCACGGAGATTGTTAGTATGAAGCAAGCTATGGTCATCTTGTAAATCTTAGTCAGGCAAACTCAAATGGATATAGTGATGAACGAAATAAACATAAAGATAAAGATAGAGATACTTATGTAATTCATTGGTAGGAACTTCAGATAAGCGCATGAAGATGCCTTCCCTTCCGTCTCTCTGCTTTCCTACTGTCTTCATCCAATCCTTCTTATTCCTTTCCATGGCAAGCTCATGTATGGTTTCACCGTTGTCAGTGGCTACCTCCCATCCTCTCAGTGAAAACGCTGCCTATGCTCTGTCACAGCATGGGTAATCATTTGTCGGTTCTCGGTCAGGCCGGAATAGAATCCATCGATTCTTTTGCGTCTGTCACTAACGCCCCGCCTGCTAGGAGTTTGAAGCACGTCACAGTCATTCAATCATTGAATCCTACTCAGAATACCACAGACAAGGTTAGACCTTCCGGATTCTCTTGAATGCCGCCATCAGTTCTTGCCTATACCACGAAGACTCTGATCTCACGGAATGGTTGGCTCGGTTGTCAGGCGAGCACTCGGTTGTCAGGCGATCAACCATGCATCGTGCAATCAGGAATCCAAGAGATATTCACCCAATCGAAGGTAGAACGGAGGTGGTTGTCAGTCACACGTTCATAGGTGAGAATGATGATGAGTGTCACGGATCATCACATTCATCAAGTTGAAGAACAAGTGATATCTTAGAACAAGAACAAGCGGAATTGAATAGAAGAACAATAGTAATTGTATTAACACTCGAGGTACAGCAGAGCTCCACACCTTAATCTATGGTGTGTAGAAGCTCCACCGTTGAAAATACATAAGTATAAGGTCTAGGCATGGCCGAATGGCCAGCCTCCCAATGATCTAAGATAGCATAAAGATGAAGATAGCTACCCCGATCTCTATCATGATCTAAGAACTAGATGTCCAAAGATGATCTAGAGATCTAAAGTGATCAAAAGATGAAAATACAATAGTAAAAGGTCCTACTTATAGAAAACTAGTAGCCTAAGGTTTACAGAAATGAGTAAATGACATAAAAATCCACTTCCGGGCCCACTTGGTGTGTGCTTGGGCTGAGCAATGAAGCATTTTCGTGCAGAGACTTCTCTTGGAGTTAAACGCCAGCTTTTATGCCAGTTTGGGCGTTTAACTCCCATTTTGGTGCCAGTTCCAGCGTTTAACGCTGGAATTCCTGAGGGTGACTTTGAACGCCGGTTTGGGCCATCAAATCTTGGGCAAAGTATGGACTATCATATATTGCTGGAAAGCCCAGGATTTTTAATTTTTAACGCCGTTGAGAGCGCGCCAATTGGGCTTCTGTAGCTCCATAAAATCCGCTTCGAGTGCAGGGAGGTCAGAATCCAACAGCATCTGCAGTCCTTTTTGGTCTCTGAATCAGATTTTTGCTCAGGTCCCTCAATTTCAGCCAGAAAATACCTGAAATCACAGAAAAACAGACAAACTCATAGTAAAGTCCAGAAAAGTGAATTTTAACTAAAAACTAATAAAAATATACTAAAAACTAACTAGATCATACTAAAAACATACTAAAAACAATGCTAAAAAGCATACAAATTATCCGCTCATCAGAGATCCGTTGCCTTTTCTAGCTGTAGTACCTTCTTAGGTTGCAGGCATGCCATGATGTGGGAAGCTCTCGTCCATCGAGTTCGGACAGTCGGTAGTAGCCCTTCCCAAGTACTTCTATGACTCGGTAGGGTCCTTTCCAGTTTGCTGCAATTTCCTTTCTCCGGGCCGAGTTGTTCCAATGTCGTTTCGGATTAAGATGAGATCGTTCTCAGCAAAACTTCTTGGTACTACCCTTTGATTATATCTGGAAGCCATTCGACGTTTTAGAGCTTCTTCTCTGATTTGAGCTCTTTCTTGGATTTCAGGTAGTAAGTCGAGTTCTTCCCTCTGAAGTTGGGAGTTTGCTCCCTCATTATAATGGACTACTCTATGCGATCCTTCTTCAATTTCTACTGGAATCATTGCCTCCATTCTGTATGCTAATCGGAAAGGGGATTCCTTTGTGGTGGAATATGGCGTCATTCGATATGCCCAAAGAACCTGTGGAAGCTCCTCTGCCCAGGCTCCCTTTGCATCTTGCAATCTTCGTTTTAACCCTGCCAATATGACTTTGTTGGCGGCTTCGGCCTGTCCATTGACTTGTGGATGTTCGATAGAGGTGTACTGGTACTTTATATTCAAGTCGGCTACTAATTTTCTGAAACCTGCATCTGTGAATTGGGTGCCATTGTCTGTGGTTATTGAATATGGGACTCCGAACCTCGTGACAATATTTCTATATAAGAATTTTCGGCTTCTTTGGGTGGTGGCATTGGCTAGGGGTTCTGCCTCGATCCATTTTGTAAAGTAATCTACCCCTACTATGAGGAATTTAACTTGCCCTAATCCCTGGGGAAAGGGATCGAGAAGGTCGAGTCCCCATTTTGCGAACGGCCAAGGCGAAGTCACGCTAATGAGTTCTTCTGGCAGGGCGATATGGAAGTTGGCATGTTTCTGACATGGTGGACATGTCTTTACAAATTCTGTAGATTCTTTCTGTAAGGTTAGCCAATAAAACCCTGCCCGAAGTATCTTTTTGGCGAGAGCCCGTGCTCCGAGATGATTGCCACAAATGCCGCCGTGTACCTCTTCTAACACTTCCCTGGTGTGGGAGGTCGGCACGCATTTTAGTAATGGTACCGAGATCCCTCTTTTGTACAGGATGTTGTTTATGATGGTGTAGTATTGTGCCTCCCATTTTAGCCTCTTTGCTTCCTTTTCTTCTGTGGGGAGCGTTCCTGTTTTGAGGTAGTTGATTATGGGGATCATCCATCCTTGGTCCTGGCCTGTTATGGTTAGGACTTTTTCTGCTTCCGAGATTGATGGGTTCTATAACATTTCCTGGATGAGGCTTCTATTGTTGCCCCCTGGTTTGGTGCTGGCTAGTTTTGAGAGTGCGTCAGCTCGGGCATTTTGCTCACGGGGTATGTGGCAGATCTTGTATTCCCCGATTTGTCCGAGCTGTTCCTTGGTCTTATCCAAATACTTTTTCATGGTGGGATCTTTGGCTTTATAGCTCCCTGTTATTTGTGATGTGACCACTTACGAATCGCTGTAAATGTTAAGTTTTCGAGCTCCCACCTCTTCAGCCAGTTTCAAACCAGCTAGCAATGCTTCGTATTCCGCCTGGTTATTTGAAGCCGAGAATCCGAACTTGAGGGAGAGCTCAACTTGGGTTCCCTGGTTGCTTTTTATTATCACTCCTGCGCCGCTTCCCGTTTTATTTGAAGAACCGTCCACATAGAGATTCCACTCTATGGGGGTTTCCAGGGCATCTGTGAATTCTGCGATAAAGTCGGCCAGGTATTGTGATTTGATGACCGTCCGAGCTTCATATTGGAGGTCGAACTCTGATAGCTCAACTGCCCATTATAGAATTCTGCTTGCTAAATCTGTTTTTTGCAATATTCCTTTTAAGGGCTGGTTAGTTCGAACTTTAATGGTGTGGGCCTGGAAGTAAGGGCAGAGTCGTCGAGATGTTAGAACGAGAGTATAGGCAAATTTTTCTATTTTCTGATAGTTCAGCTCGGATCCATGTAGTGCTTTGCTAATGAAGTAGACGGGTTGTTGTCCGTTTTCGTCTTCTCTGACCAGTGCTGACGCTACTGCCCTGCTTCCTACTGCGAGATATAATATGAGTGGTTCTCCTTCTCCTGGTCGGGATAGGATAGGTGGCTGTCCTAAGAACTTCTTAAAGTCTTGGAAGGCTTGTTCGCATTCTGTCATCTATTCGAACTGTTTTCCCTTTCTTAAAGTAGCATAGAAGGGGAGGGATCTTATTGCGGCTCCTGCTAAGAATCGGGATAGGGCAGCTAATCTCCCGTTGAGTTGTTGTACTTCTTTGACGCAGGTTGGGCTCTTCATGTTGAGTATGGCCTGGCATTTATCTGGATTTGCTTCAATTCTTCTTCGTGTGAGCATAAAACCAAAGAATTTGCCTGCTTCTACCGCAAAGGTGCATTTTGCTGGATTGAGTTGCATATCATGCTTCCTAATGGTGTCGAACACTTGGGCTAGGTCGGACAATAATGTCTCTTCACTTTGTGTTTTAATTAGCATGTCGTCCACGTAGACTTCCATGATCTTTCCTATGTGATCTGAGAAGACTTTATTCATTAGCCTTTGGTAAGTAGCTCCTGTGTTCTTGAGACCAAAAGGCATTACAATGTAGCAGTAGTTTGCTTTTGGTGTTAGGAACGAGGTCTTTTCTTGATCTGGTGGACACATGGGGATTTGATTGTATCTTGAGTATGCGTCCATAAATGAGAGATATTTGTATCCGGAGGAAGCATCTACCAGAGTGTCAATACTCGGGAGTGGATATCGATCCTTTGGACAAGCTTTGTTGAGATCGGTATAATTGGTGCACATTCACCACTTCCCATTTGATTTTTTCACCAAGACAACGTTGGCTAGCCATAATGGGTATTTGACTTCTGATGCCAAGGCATCTTAGGCTAGTTTCACTAGCATTTTTCTGTTAGTTTTAGTTGTTTTATGCATTTTCTTGAGCTTAAAGTAACCAAGAATGGTTAAATGAATAACGAAGCAATGAACCATCCAAACAGTATGATTTTGATGCAAATTCCATGAGTTTTTAGTTATATTACTTGAATGCTATGAATGGAAGATTTCTCATGAAATTTTGCAAGACTTTGATGCAATTGTTTGGATGATTTCAGGGAAGAAGAGGCTAGGCAAGGAAGCAACAAAATCAATAAAGGAAGCTTGAAGATCACATGTGGAGTTTAAGTTCCAGTTTAAGCTTAAACTGGAACTTAAACTACCAAGCCATAATATGCTGAAAGTGGCGTTTAACCTCCGGTTTAACCTTAAACTGGAAGTTAAACGCCAGAACAAGAAATGCACCAAAGCTAAAAGTGGCGTTTAACCTCCAGTTTAAGGTTAAACTGGAAGTTAAACGCCAGAATCATGAAGGCTAAGAAATGCTGGAACTGGCGTTTAACCTCCAGTTTAACCTTAAACTGGAAGTTAAACGCCAGAATGAGAATTTCACCAAGGGAGCATTTCCACGTTTAAGCTCCAGTTTAAACTGGAGCTTAAACGTGTTCGACACAATTTCTCACCAGGAAGCATTTCCACGTTTAACCTCCAGTTTAACCTTAAAGTGGAGGTTAAACGCCAGAAGTAAGAAAGGCACCAGGAGCATTTCCACGTTTAAGCTTCAGTTTAACCTTAAACTGAAGCTTAAACGTGTTCGACTATTTCTCTCCTCCAGGGTTGCTTTCTCATTCCCACGTTTAAGCTTCAGTTTAACCTTAAACTGAAGCTTAAACGTGTTCGACCCAATTGCTCCTCCAGGGTTGCTTTCTTCATTTCCACGTTTAAGCTTCAGTTTAACCTTAAACTGAAGCTTAAACGTGTTCGACCCAATTGCTCCTCCAGGGTTGCTTTCTTCATTTCCACGTTTAAGTTTCAGTTTAACCTTAAACTGAAACTTAAACTTCAACTTAAACGCCACTTCTTGAAAGGGTTTCTGGGCCAAATATTTTGAAGTTTAAGTTAGCATTTGAGCACAAACATTAACTTAAACGTATTATGGTATGAAACCCACTTGAATATCATGGTTTATGGGATTGGGCCTGAAGAATTGATGAGTTTGGAACTTCAATTTGTTGAGTCTTGTGTCATTACTTGTTTATCACTAAGATTGCTCAATGAATGTTACAGAATTGGATCACAGCCTCATCAGGATTATGGACCATAAACCCAAAGCAAAAGGAAATCAGGGAAAAGCCTCAAAACCCAAGAAACACAACAGAAGCTCAATTTAGAAAGTGTATAAATAGGATAGAATTTAAGTTAGTTAGGACTTTTTTTACACTTTGGAACTTTTGGATCATTTTGCTAGTTTTCATACTTTTGTAATTGAATTCTGAGCTATGAATCACTAAACCCCTTTCATTGGGTAGGGAGCTCTATTGTAATTCAATGAATCAATAATAGTTTTTATCTTCTTCTTCAATCTTTTCTCTTGAATTTTGTTAGAAAGCTTCTCGATCTAATTCCATTGGTTAGTTGTCTTGGGAAAGAAACTATCCATAATTGGAATCCTTCGGAACCTTGGGAAAGGAATGGAGGATTCATGCTAGAGAGGCTTTCTCACAGTGAATTGGATTGGGGTTTGGATGGATATTGTGACATGTAATCCTACCAAATTGTGGTCCATGAAACTGTGTGGTATAATCAGTGATCGAGCATCATCTCTTCTTATGAACATTTAAACCAAGGGATTGGGAATTTGTTTGTTTTTAGAGAGAATTGGTGAGCCAAGGAATTGGGATCCAATCATATAAGATTGCCAAGCAAGATTCAATGAATGCATTGGTTGAGGAAGAGATGAAAATGTTTTGATTCGGAGATTTCAATATCTCCTGACCCCAATGAACCCCTCTCTCTGATCTATCCCTTTCTATTTACATTCTGCAATTTCAATTCATGCAATCACCCCAATTCCCTTTTTAATTTCAGCAATTTAGTTTCTCGCCCTTTAATTCATGCAATTTAACATTCCTCTATTCTCATCCAAATCTTGATTCAGCTCAACTAGAACACACTTCTAATCCGAATTGCTCACTCAACCAATCCTTGTGGGATTCGACCTCACTCTATTGTGAGTTTTTACTTGACGATAACCGGTGCACTTGCCGGAAGGAATTTTTGCCGATTGTGCAATTTCCTAAATCGTAGCTATCAAGTTTATGGATAGTATCAAGTTTATGGCGCCGTTGCCGGGGATTGGTTTTCGATTGACAATTCTCAAATTGGAAGTTAACTAGATTGAGCATTTTTTCTTGTTTTGTTAATTCAGTTCAAGTTACTTGTTGAATTTTAATTTCTGCACTCTGTTATTTTCTTTTTCTTTCTTATGCCTTTCATTTCAAGCAACTAACTCACTGACCCATTAACTATTTGAATTAATTCCTCAACTGCTCTAACCATACTCTTCCATTAACCAAGAGTATTCCACTTGTTTGTTGCTTGTGGTGTGTTCTTGTATGACAGGTAGGAGAGGAGAGACAACAACTCCTCCATATACCGAACCAGAGAGGACCCTTCATAAACTTAGAAGGGAAGCAAGAGGGAAGAGAGTACTGAGAGAAGAATAATCTGAAGGAGAATCTGAGGATAATTTTGAGGAAGCTCTAGATCTCAACATGGATAGAGAAGTTCACAACCATGAGAGGGCTGATGGAAACAATGCCATTCCTGAGAGGAGGGTTCTTGGTTCATACATAAATCCAACCTCTGGGAATTGTGGTAGCAGCATTCAGAAACCACCCATTCAGGCCAACAATTTTGAACTCAAACCACATCTAATATCACTGGTGGAGGATCATTGTTCATTTGGTGGGAGTGCTAATGAAGATCCAAACCAACATCTCACAAAATTCCTGAGAATTTGCGACACTGTGAAGTCCAATGGAGTCCAGGAAGATGCCTATAAACTGCTCTTGTTCCCATTTTCACTTAGGGACAAGGCAGCTAAGTGGCTGGAATCATTCCCAAGGGGGAGCCTAACAACTTGGGATGAGGTGGAAAGCAAGTTTCTGGCACGTTTCTACCCCCCACAAAAGGTCAATAGGCTTCGATCTGAGGTTCAGACTTTTAGACAACAAGATGGTGAGACGCTCTACGAGGCATGGGAGAGGTTCAAAGAATTGACAAGGAAATGCCCACCAGACATGTTCCATGACTGGGTGCAATTGCATATTTTCTATGATGGACTTTCTTATGAATCAAGGAAGGCTGTAGACCATTCATCAGGAGGTTCATTGAACAGGAAAAAGACTGTGGAAGAAGCCATTGAAGTGATTGAGACAGTGGCTGAGAATGAGTACTACTATGCTTCAGAGAGGCACAACACTAAGGGAGTCATGGAGCTGAACCATGTTGATACAATCCTAGCCCAAAACAAGGTGTTTGCCAAGCAACTAGCAGAGCTCACCAGGAAATTAGACACAAAGCAAGTGGCTGCAATACAAACACAAGATCAAGAGGAAATAAGCACTGAAGGAGGTGATTGGGAAGAGGCCAACTATGTGGGAAACCAACAAAGGCAATCATATGATCCACATTCCAACACTTACAACCCAGGATGGAAAAACCACCCAAACTTTGGGTGGGGAAACCAGCAAAGCCAACCACAAAACCACAAACCTTACAACCCCAACCAACATAACAATTCCAAATACCAAAACTCCAACCAAAGACCATACCAAGCCACACAAAACACTTACTCCCAACCACCATATCATGGCCAAAATAATCAACCTGCCCAACCTAATCCAAACCAACAATTTCAAGATCAATTAAATAGGATAGAAGGAATGCTAGCAAACATGGGTCAGGACATAAGTGAGTTGAAAAGCTTTAGGGATGATGTGAGATCGACCTTAAGGAACCATGGTGAAAAACTCATGTGGATGGAGTCTCGAGTAGGAGAGCTATCTCAACAAGCCCCCAAGTCAACAGCAGTGTTCCCTAGTGACACAGAAAAGAATCCTAAAGGGGAACAAAAGGGAGTGAGATGGGAAGAATGCAAGGCCATCACCATATTGAAGGAAGTTTCAGAAGAAGAAGGAATCAGACCCTCAGAACAGGAGCCAGAAATCTTGAAGGAAGGTGTGGAAGAAGCTAAGCAGGAAAGTGAAACTGAGCAAGCCAAGGAACTGCAAAATAAAGGCATGCTGGAAACATACCAACCAAAAGCACCATTTCCTCAGAGGTTAGGAGGAGGTGAAAAAGGGAAAACATACTCAAAGTTTTTAGAGACATTTAAGTCTCTCCATATCAATATTCCCTTTCTTGAGATTCTCCAGCAGATGCCTACACATATCAAGTATTTGAAGGAATTGCTGAGCAAGAAAAGAATTTTGAAGGGAGGACAAACTGTAATAATGAACAAAGAATGCAGTGCACTCATCAAGAAGGACATAGTCTCTAAGAAAACAGACCCAGGAAGTTTTCATATCCCCTGCATCATAGGGGAAACAAAAATTGACAGAGGATTCTATGATCTAGGAGCTAGCATAAATGTGATGCCTCTGACTCTTATGAAGAGGCTACAACTGAATGAGGTGAGATCCACTGATGTAATCATACAACTGGCTGACAAAACTCAGAAGCAAGCTGAAGGGGTAGTTGAGAATGTGCTGGTGAAAGTGGGAAATTATTTCTTCCCCACAGACTTTGTCATTTTGGACATGGAGGAAAGCTACCTACACCCTATCATTCTGGGAAGGCCATTTCTAGCCACTGCTAGAGCGCTCATAGATGTAGAACAAGGAGAGCTAATTTTGAGAATACATGATGAACAGCTCATTTTCCATGTTTTCAAACCTGCATCTGAGCCTGAACCAGAACCTGAAAAGCCTAAGGATGATAGTAGCCATCTGTGTTTGGAGGAAAGCAATCCAGCAGCTGAAACTCTGAAACAGTCCTTGGAAGGCAAACAAGAATTGCAAGAGTTAAAGCCACAAGAATCAATAGAAACAGATCAGAAGGATCCTCCTGGCATAAGGGTCAATGAAGAAATCCTCAAGAAAGTGGGAAGAATTGTAAAGAAATTGCCAAGAGGGTGGAGAAACAAGAAAATTCCCACTGAAGGTTTCTCTCCGGGAGATAAAGTGATATCAAGTCATTATCTGCCAATCCCACCTGGCCTCAAAACCATTCCTTCCCAGCTCCCTCAAGTGTTCACAATCAGGAAAGTTCTTTCTATGGAACATTTGGAAATCATGAAGGAATCAAATGGGGACGTTTTCATAGTGAGAGGAGAGGACATCAAGCACTACAATCCACCCTAACAAAGGACAACCGTCAAGCTAATGACGTTAAAGAAGCGCTTGTTGGGAGGCAACCCAACCTGAGGTAACACTCTTTTGCTGTTTCTTTTATTTGTTTCAATAAAAAGGTGAAGTAGTTTCTGTGCATTGCAAAGAATTAAGTTTGGTGTTTCACACCAAACAATGGATTCATAGATCAATAATTCAAAGGGGAATGTGTGACTCTAAGTTTGGTGTTCCACCATACAGATAAACTGAACACAACAACCTTTGAATTATATGAAAGGAACAACCATTCTAAGCAATCACAGAAATGCTTAAAATCCTTAGCAGCAACTTCATTCCAAGGAGAATTCAAGGATTCAAAGAGCAGAGGAGTAAGTAGGAGACTAAGTTTGGTGTTCACACACCAACTTAAGACTCAGACGCTTACCCATACATAGTTGAGCTAACCACTCAAGTGCTTGAGAAGCAAGCAACTTCATCACTCTTTGCAGGAAAGGAAACAAGGATCTTAGAAAAAAACATGAAGCAACAACTAGGAGAAGAAGGAGAAATCAAATTGTTTCCTGGCAACAAAGAGAAAACAAGAAATTTCACAAGGTGGTGTTGTTCCTTGACAATTCTTTAAAAAGGCAAACAAAAGCATGCTTGTTCTGGTTTAAACTGTAATTGTTGAATCTTTCTGGAATGTGAAGTTTTTAGTATGAGTGTCTGTTTACTGCTTTGAATAAAGTGAATGCCTAGATGTTTGGATATAACTTCACCTTCTTAAACAAATGCTTGCCATGCTTGTTCTGTTTCCAAAAATAAAAGAAAAGTTTGAACAAAAGTAACATGGCTCAATTAGTGACAAATCAAGTAGAATTAAGTGGTGGTATGCATGCTTGATTGTTTAGTCAGATCACTGGAAATAGAGTGTAGAATTATCATTTTTGTGTAGAAGTTGAATACTGTCTATGGATCTTGATGAATAAATGTCTTTGGCCATGAAAAAAATAGAAAAAGAAGAAGAAAAAGCCACTGAAAAAGGGCAACCAAAAAGCAAGAAAATTGAGAAAATAAGCTAGGCACCAATGGTTTGAACTTCTGAGACAAATGCCTGTGGTGTTTATGTATTAAGGATATGCTTGGATGAATAGGTTCTTAGGAGTGTTTCAACACTTGGTAACTTGGGTTAACTAACCCGGGATTATCAACCAAAAGTCCATTATCAAGAGCAACCTAAATATAAAACATTTAGTCACACAAAGAGGTGCTGGGCACCAATGTCTCAAGAAGAAATGTGAACTAAAATGCCTGTAGTGGATATGTGTAGTGCACTGATAAGAAAAAGAAAATGCCAAAGGCTTGTGCAACACATGACACTGAGCAAACAAGGAGCAAAGGAGCTCTAAGAAAAAAAAAACAAAGAAAGGAAAAGTGCCAAGGACATAAGAATAACAAGAGGCCATAGCAGTGTTTAATGGATGCAATGAAAAAGTGATAATTTTACCTGATAAGAATGAAAAAGTGATGCTGCAAACTTCTGCATAAAACCCTTCTGATGAACTTCAAATGCTTGCTAATATAGCCAATGTAATTGCTTTCTGTTTCATACTTTCTTCTCAAATAACTCAGGACTTGCTTAGGGACAAGCAAGTATTAAGTTTGGTGTTGTGATGCCAAGGCATCTTAGGCTAGTTTCACTAGCATTTTTCTGTTAGTTTTAGTTGTTTTATGCATTTTCTTGAGCTTAAAGTAACCAAGAATGGTTAAATGAATAACGAAGCAATGAACCATCCAAACAGTATGATTTTGATGCAAATTCCATGAGTTTTTAGTTATATTACTTGAATGCTATGAATGGAAGATTTCTCATGAAATTTTGCAAGACTTTGATGCAATTGTTTGGATGATTTCAGGGAAGAAGAGGCTAGGCAAGGAAGCAACAAAATCAATAAAGGAAGCTTGAAGATCACATGTGGAGTTTAAGTTCCAGTTTAAGCTTAAACTGGAACTTAAACTACCAAGCCATAATATGCTGAAAGTGGCGTTTAACCTCCAGTTTAACCTTAAACTGGAAGTTAAACGCCAGAACAAGAAATGCACCAAAGCTGAAAGTGGCGTTTAACCTCTAGTTTAAGGTTAAACTGGAAGTTAAACGCCAGAATCATGAAGGCTAAGAAATGCTGGAACTGGCGTTTAACCTCCAGTTTAACCTTAAACTGGAGTTAAACGCCAGAATGAGAATTTCACCAAGGGAGCATTTCCACGTTTAAGCTCCAGTTTAACCTTAAACTGGAGCTTAAACGTGTTCGACACAATTTCTCACCAGGAAGCATTTCCACGTTTAACCTCCAGTTTAACCTTAAACTGGAGGTTAAACGCCAGAAGTAAGAAAGGCACCAGGAGCATTTCCACGTTTAAGCTTCAGTTTAACCTTAAACTGAAGCTTAAACGTGTTCGACTATTTCTCTCCTCCAGGGTTGCTTTCTCATTCCCACGTTTAAGCTTCAGTTTAACCTTAAACTGAAGCTTAAACGTGTTCGACCCAATTGCTCCTCCAGGGTTGCTTTCTTCATTTCCACGTTTAAGCTTCAGTTTAACCTTAAACTGAAGCTTAAACGTGTTCGACGTTTCACACTCCTGGGTTGCTTTCTTCCATTTCCACATTTAAGTTTCAGTTTAACCTTAAACTGAAACTTAAACTTCAACTTAAACGCCACTTCTTGAAAGGGTTTCTGGGCCAAATATTTTGAAGTTTAAGTTAGCATTTGAGCACAAACATTAACTTAAATGTATTATGGTATGAAACCCACTTGAATATCATGGTTTATGGGATTGGGCCTGAAGAATTGATGAGTTTGGAACTTCAATTTGTTGAGTCTTGTGTCATTACTTATTTATCACTAAGATTGCTCAATGAATGTTACAGAATTGGATCACAGCCTCATCAGGATTATGGACCATAAACCCAAAGCAAAAGGAAATCAGGGTAAAGCCTCAAAGCCCAAGAAACACAACAGAAGCTCAATTTTGAAAGTGTATAAATAGGATAGAATTTAAGTTAGTTAGGACTTTTTTTACACTTTGGAACTTTTGGATCATTTTGCTAGTTTTCATACTTTTGTAATTGAATTCTGAGCTATGAATCACTAAACCCCTTTCATTGGGTAGGGAGCTCTATTGTAATTCAATGAATCAATAATAGTTTTTATCTTCTTCTTCAATCTTTTCTCTTGAATTTTGTTAGAAAGCTTCTCGATCTAATTCCATTGGTTAGTTGTCTTGGGAAAGAAACTATCCATAATTGGAATCCTTCGGAACCTTGGGAAAGGAATGGAGGATTCATGCTAGAGAGGCTTTCTCACAGTGAATTGGATTGGGGTTTGGATGGATATTGTGACATGTAATCCTACCAAATTGTGGTCCATGAAACTGTGTGGTATAATCAGTGATCGAGCATCATCTCTTCTTATGAACATTTAAACCAAGGGATTGGGAATTTGTTTGTTTTTAGAGAGAATTGGTGAGCCAAGGAATTGGGATCCAATCATATAAGATTGCCAAGCAAGATTCAATGAATGCATTGGTTGAGGAAGAGATGAAAATGTTTTGATTCGGAGATTTCAATATCTCCTGACCCCAATGAACCCCTCTCTCTGATCTATCCCTTTCTATTTACATTCTGCAATTTCAATTCATGCAATCACCCCAATTCCCTTTTTAATTTCAGCAATTTAGTTTCTCGCCCTTTAATTCATGCAATTTAACATTCCTCTATTCTCATCCAAATCTTGATTCAGCTCAACTAGAACACACTTCTAATCCGAATTGCTCACTCAACCAATCCTTGTGGGATTCGACCTCACTCTATTGTGAGTTTTTACTTGACGATAACCGGTGCACTTGCCGGAAGGAATTTTTGCCGATTGTGCAATTTCCTAAATCGTAGCTATCAAGTTTATGGATAGTATCAACTTCTCTTATGAATCCTGCTTCCAGGAGTGCTTGTACTTGCTCTTCCACAACTTGGAATCGTTCTGGCCCAAGTTTTCTTCGTCTCTGCTGCACCGGTTGAGATTCTGGGTAGACCGCCAACTTGTGACACATTAGCTTAGGGTCGATACCTGGCATGTCTGCAGCTTTCCATGCGAATAGGTAGACGTTATCTCGCAAGAATTGTATTAGTAATTCTTTTAAATCTCCTTTTAGGATTGTGCCGATATTAGTTGTTTTTTCCGAGGTGTCCCCGATCTGAATCTTTTCTATCTCGCCCTCTGGTTGGGGACGAAGTTCTTCTCGTCGTTGAACTCCGCCTAGCTCGATTGTGTGAAATTCTTCTCCTTTGCCTCTGAGATTTAGGCTTTCGTTATAACAGCGACGTGCCATCTTCTGGTCTGCTTTTAACGTGGCTATCCCTTTTGGAGTTGGGAATTTCATACATAGGTGTGGGGTCGAGACTATTGTGCCGAGTTGGTTGAGTGTTGTCCGACCTATGAGAGCATTGTAAGTTGAACTTACATCGACTATGAGGTAGTCTATTTTGAGAGTCCTGGATTGGTTTCCTTTTCCAAAGGTTGTATGTAGCGGTATGTATCCTAGTGGTCGCACCGGGGTATCTCCTAGCCCGAACAAACTGTTTGGATATGCCTTAAGTTCTTTTTCTTCTAAGCCGAGTTTATCAAAGGCTATCTTGCATAAGATTTCGGCAGAACTCCCTTGATCTATCAAGGTGTGGTGTAGGTTGGCGTTTGCTAATATGATGGTGATAACCATGGGATCGTCGTGTCCTGTGATGATTCCGGATGCGTCCTCCTTAGTGAATGTTATTGCTGGGATGTTGAGGGCTTCCTCCTCTCCCTCGACATGATATACTTCTTTGAGATATCTTTTGCGAGAGGTTTTGGAGATCCCACCTGTTGTAAATCCGCCATGTATCATGTGGACATGTCTTTCCGGTGTCCGAGGTGATCATTCAGTTCGGTCGGTATCTTCATCCCTTCGTCTCTTTCTTTGAGCATCCTCTCGGGTGGCCAGGAATTGATCTAATTTTCCTTCTCTCACCAATTTTTCTATGATGTTTTTTAGGTCGAAGCATTCGTTTGTGGAGTGTGCTCGGACTCGATGGTATTCACAATATTCCTTTCGGTTTCCTCCTCCCTGTTTGCCTTTGAGTGGCCATGCTGGGGGGATTTTTTCTGTTTGGCAGACTTCTTTGTATATCTCGAACAGGGATGCCCTGAGAGGGGTGTAGTTATGGTATTTTTTTATTTTCTCCCTTTGTCGATCTTCTTTTCTTTTGGATTCCTTGTCTTTGTCTCAGTAAGAGGCCCCCGATTTTGAGGTTTCTCCTAACCGAGCGTTTTCCTCCATGTTGATATACTTTTCTGCCCGCTCCTGCACTTCGTCTAAGGAGGTCGGGAACTTTTTTGATATAGATTGACTGTAAGGTCCTTCTCGTAGGCTATTGATGAGTCCCATGATGGCGGCCTCTGTTGGTAAACTTTGTATGTTTGTCATCACATACCCATTTTTCAAGCTAATTTCACTTGTTTTGTTAGCATTTATGCACTTTCTTGCATCCTAAGTAAGTGATTTGGAGTGAAAATGCACAACTTCTCTAAATCAAGCAACCACCATGAAATTAATGTTAAATCATGAGGTTTAAGCTAATTTTAATTGCATTTTAATTGATTTATAAGCCTCTTGAATTTAGTGATACTTTGAGTGGTTGTTTGGTTTATTTTAGGTGAAGGAAAGAAAAGAAAATGAAAAGCGTGGCCTAAGAAGCGTGACACAAGAAAAGGAAAGCATGGCCAAAGAGGAGAGAAGCGTGCCGCAACTAATGAGGGAAGCAACCTTGCCCTCCACAAGGGCAGACTGCCCTCTAGGAGGGCAGCATTAAGTGACCAAGCCAAGGAAGGCAACTTTGCCCTGCCCACTCCAAGGGCAGAGCACAAAATGATGCCTTGGAACCAAGAGAAGCAAACTCTGCCCTGCCCTTTTGGAGAGCAGAATCGGGCTCCATGAGGAAGAAAATCAAGAAGAAAATATCAACTATGCATGCTACAAGGCTCGAGCAAGGGACCATGAGGAAGCCAAAGACTAAGGGTGACTAGCGTGCCAAAAAGCCAAGAGAAAAAGAAGCGTGTTTGCATCGGCCCAGGTTCGAACACGGGCGTGCAATATGGCAACCCTGCCCTGCCCTTGGCACGGGCAGGGCAGCATTTGAATTGGCACGGTCTTGGCGCACCATTTCTCACTCTGGCGCACCAATTTCCTCGTCCTAGCAGCATCTGGCGCGCGCGTTTCCTCCCTGGCGCACCAAACCGATCCTGCCCTGCCCTTGGCGCGGGCAGGGCAGCGTTTTTCATTCCTGGCAGCACCATCCGCACGCACAACGCTCCCTGGCGCACCAAACTTTCCCGCCCTGCCCTTGGCGCGGGCAGGGCAGCCTCTGGCGCACCAACCTCGTGCCAGACTCGCACCAGGACGCACCAGAATCACAACACGCCGCACCAACTCACACATGGCCGCACCAAATCCATGCACCAAGCTTCATTTTTTTTGCCCTGCCCTCCACAAGGGCAGGGCAGCCTCCTGAGAGTGGTTTTTGGGCCAAAATTCAAATTAAAAATTCATTTGAATTCATTTCTTCACCAATCCAAAAGCCCATCCAAATCCCATTATCCAAGAATAGAAAGTGTATAAATAGGACTTAGTTTGATGTAATTAGGACCTTTAGCTACCTTTACTTTGAGCTTTGAAATTTTGCTTTCATTTTGAGCTTTTAACTTTTATCTTTGAGCTTTCTTGAGAGATTTGTCCGAGCACCAAGAGGATCAAAGGAGAATTGATTGATCTCCTTCCTCAATTCTCTTGGGCAATTCTACTCTTCTGTTTTCTGAGCATTGGGTGTGTGAAATTGGGGAAATTCTGTCCCAATTCCCATTCAAACTCTTTGCATTTTATTTTCTGCATAATTGAATCTCAATTCTGTTCTTCTACTGCTTTATCTTTAATTTTTTGTCAATTGCTTAGTTAATTCAGATCTGGGAAGGAAATTGGGTTTTAGGCTCTGCTACCTAAGCCCTTGGGATCCTGAGATCATAATTCACTCTTGGTTCTTCTGTGAACCTCTGCTGCATTTTATTTCGATTCTGTTTGAATGCTACTTGCTCCTGATTTAAATTCTGCTCAATCTCTTGCTACAATTTACTTCAGCTTTGTTTAGATCTTGCAATCCCATTCCTCAATTCCCTTTTATATTCAAGTCATTTATCTTTCTTGCCCTTTAAGTTACTGCAATTTAAGTTTCTTGCACTTTAAGTTTCAGTCATTTACTCCCTCGCTCTTTAAGATTCTGCACATTTACAATTCTGTTCTTCAATTTACTGCACTTTTCCCTTCCCCCTTTACATTTAATGTCATTTACTTTCTGTTAAACACAAATCACTCAACTAAAACTTGATTCGCTTGACTAAATCACCCACTAAACTAAAATTGCTCAATCCTTCAATCCCTGTGGGATCGACCTCACTCATGTGAGTTATTATTACTTGATGCGACCCGGTACACTTGCCGGTGAGTTTTGTGTTGGATCGTTTTCCACACATCAAGTTTTTGGCATCGTTGCCGGGGATCGAAATAGATTGACAATGATTAAGTGAAGTGGAGGTCTAGATTAAGCATTTTTCTTTTCTGTTGTTCTAACTCTCACTAACACACTAACTGTTTGAATTTTTGCTTAAACTAACTGAACCTTCATTCTAGCTATAGATTGAAGTTTCATTGGCTTTCTGGGTTTGTGTGTTTATTGTTGTGTGTTTGTATGTCAGGTATAGGGAGATCCTCTCCTATCATCACTGAAATTGATCCAAGGACTCTTCGGAGAATAAGAAGAGCTGAAAGAGGGAAGTACATTGTTGGAGAAGAAGAAGAATCTGAGGAGGAATTCCAAGATATGGAAGGAGATACCAATCAACCAGGAGACGGAGCCAACAATAATCAACAACAGAGAAGAGTTTTGGCTTCATACACATTTGCAAATGCCAAGCATTGTGGGAGTAGCATTCTTCCTCCCAATGTCAATGCAAACAACTTTGAACTCAAGCCACAACTCATCACTCTGGTTCAAAACAATTGTTCTTTTGGAGGAGGGCCTTTGGAGGATCCAAACCAACATTTGTCCACTTTCTTGTGAATCTGTGACACAGTGAAAACAAATGGTGTGCCTCCTGATAGCTACAAGTTGCTACTCTTCCCATTCTCTCTCAGAGATAAAGCCACTCAATGGCTAGAGACTTTTCCAAAAGAAAGCATCAACACTTGGGATGACTTAGTGAGCAAGTTTCTTGCCAAATTCTACCCCCCTCAAAGAGTCCTAAGGTTGAAGACAGAAGTCAAACATTCACTCAAATGGAAGCCGAGAACTTATATGAAGCATGGGAGAGATATAAGGCTCTATTGAGGAAGTGTCCACCAGAGATGTTCACTGAGTGGGACAAGCTACAAAACTTCTATGAAGGCCTCACCCTTAAAGCTCAAGAAGCTCTTAATCACTCTGCCGGAGGCTCTTTACAACTCATGAAGACCACAGAGGAAGCTCAAAACCTCATTGAGATGGTGGCCAACAACCAATATTTTTTTGCTCATCAAAGACAACGCCAACCATCACAGAGAAGAGGAGTCATGGAGTTGGAAGGAGTTGATTCAATCTTAGCTCAAAACAAGATGATGCAGCAACAGATTCAACAACAATTTGAGCAAATGGCTAAGAGAATTGATGGCTTGCAAGTGGCAGCAGTGAACACCACAAGCCAACCTCCAACCACTTGGGTGCAAAATGAAGAAACTCAAGAGGAGCAACAACAAGAGCAAGTCCAATACATGCACAACCAAAATCCTGGAACAAATGAAGTCTATGGTGATACCTACAACCCATCTTGGAAGAACCATCCCAACCTTAGATGGGGAGACAACCATACCCAAAACCAACAACCATGGCAAAGAAACACAGGCCAAAACAATTGGAAAAACACAAACCATAACTCCCAGCCAAACACTAACCAAAACTCATACAGAAAACCACAAAACAACTACCCAAATTCTAACCAATACCCACCCAATAACCACCCAACTAACCAAAACACTTATATTCATCCATCAACACCCCAAAATCAAACCATCTCCCAAGACTCACAGAGAATCACCAATCTAGAGCTACTCTTGGAGAAACTAATGAAGAGCCAAGAATTGACAAACAAAAATCAAGAAGCCTCCATGAAGAACCTAGAGAGGCAGATTGGACAAATCTCTAAGAAGATCTCTGTTGAGAAGCCATCAAGTTCACTACCTAGTGACACCATTCCCAACCCAAAGGAAGAATGCAAGGTTGTGCAACTAAGAAGTGGAAGGGTGTTGACAGATGGTAACCAAGGAGCAACAAAGAAGCTTATGGAGAATGACACTGAGCCAACAAAGAAGGATGAAACCATCAACCAAGACAAGATAAGCAAGAGTGCTTCAGAAAAGCTCACAGAGGAAGACAACAAGCCACAGAATTTAAAGAAAGGCAAGCAAATCATGGAGGAACCAATTCCAAAATAGCATCAAGTGGTGAAGAGCTCAACACCACCACTGCCTTACCCACAAAGATTTCACAAGGAAACAAAGGACCAGCACTTCCACAAATTTCTTGAGACTTTCAAGAAATTGGAAATTAACATACCTTTGGCAGAGGCTTTGGAGCAAATGCCCCTGTATGCTAAGTTTCTAAAGGAGCTTATCAACAAGAAAAGGGATTGGAATGAGAAGGAAATGGTGATGCTAAGCGAAGAATGTAGTGCACTCATTAAAAAGGGACTCCCTCCCAAGCTTGAAGACCCTGGAGGTTTCTTCTTACCATGCACCATTGGAAACCTGTTTATTAACAAAGGGATGTACGATCTAGGAGCAAGCATAAATCTAATCCCATATTCTCTAGTGAAAAAGCTTGGCATAGAGGAGATGAAACCAACAGAAATGACTTTGGAATTGGTGGATCAATCAATAGTCTATCCTAAGGGGCTGATTGAGAACCTTTTAGTTAAGGTTGGCAAGTTCATCTATCCGGCAGACTTTGTGATCCTGGATTCTCCAGAAAATGGAAATGACTCCATAATACTTGGTCGACCATTTTTGGCCACTGCTAGAGCCATTGTGGACATAGAGCAAGGAGAGTTAACCCTTAGGATGCATGAGGAGAGCATCATCCTGAAAGTCTTCCCAGAATTGCAAAGGGATGAAGAAACAAACAAAATGAGTGATGATCTCCTTCCAAAGCAATCAACTGAAAAGGAAGTGGAACAGAAAAACAAACAGATGCGAGAAGAAAAAGGAATCCACAAGGAAGCAGGGGTGATCAGCAAGAAGGAAGGCATCACAACTCAAGTAACTACCAAGAAAGGAAGATCAACAAGCAAGAAAAAGGTGAAGAATAAGAAAAAGGCTCACAAAGGGTGGAAAAACAAGAAAATCCCAACTGAAGGATTCTCTAAGGGTGATAAGGTGCAATTAATATACCAACAGCAGGGAGCAGAAGATTATTACACTGTCAACCAAATTCTCTCTCTTGAGCATATGGAAATTGAGCATCAAAGCACTCAGAGAAAGCTGACAGTGAGAGGTGACAAGCTGAGACATCATCAACATCAACCACCTTAAAGGGAGGTTAATGTCAAGCTAATGACAATAAAAGAGCGCTTCATGGGAGGCAACCCATGGTTTAAGATTTCTGTTTTCTCTTTTATTTAATAAGCTATGATTCCTCTGAATATGATTTTGAATTTTCATGCCTGGTGAATGCATATATCATTTTGAAGCACATGGCAAACTTCTAAGTTTGGTGTACCTTAAGGCACACCCAAGCTCATTATTCAAAGAAGAGTATTGTCTTTTAGAGCATATGCATAAGTCTTTTGATAAAGCATGTAACCAAACACTAAGTTTGGTGTCTGCATAATCAGAGGATCATTTTCCAATCATGGACTCAAAACCATACAGACAAGGAATCATACATCAATTTTTTTTTAAAAAAAAATATACATCAATTGTGAGATTGGTTTACAATTGCTAAGCCATCCCCTAAATAAAAGATAAGTTTGGTGTTCACCAACCTTTAACATCTTTAATTAAGGGACACAATTGACCACAAAAATATTTTTCATAATAATAAACAATTAATATTTCTTTTAATGCAAATTAATTGCCAACGGCCATATTAATGATCTAAGGCTAGCTATCTTGATCCTTGCAGGAGAAAAAAAATTAAGACAAAACTCAATGAAGGGCCACGGCTAGGAGGAGTCATGTGAGGAAGGTCACATGTGCCTAGGAGAACGCGTTCATTGGGAGCAGAATTTGCATGCATGCAACATTGGACACCGAAGTACATGCAACCAATAGGAGGAGGATCCTCGTCAAGCCTCAACCATGTATGCAAGCCGTCCATCTCATGCATTCTTCAAATGAGCAAACCAATCTCAGCCCTTCATGAACACTCACGGTCCCCTCCTCATTCATTTATTGTGGTTTTGTTGAAAAGCTTGGAAACATGGCCTATAAATAGCCGTTGCACCAACACGGCATACACTTTCCTTTATTCAAGCCATTTTCACATTAAGACCATATTATCTTCCACTTCCAAAACCAACTTAATTTCCTTACCTCACACATCAAAACCGAACCAAAGTTCACCCCAAACACAACACATATTTCTTCTTCTACTCTCACTTCTTCCTTCTTTTCACTTTAATTCTAATGGCCTCCTCAAGCTCACAAAGAAGGCCAGGAAAAGAGCCTATGATAACCGAACCCCCAACCTTTGATGCAACCAAATTTAGATCCCAATTCCATGAAGGGAGATATCATAGGTTCATGGTGGCAAAGAATGTCATTTATGAGAAAGGCCTTGATTTGAGGGAAGGAGAATACCCCATCATGAAGCAAATTACAAGAGAAAGAAGGTGGGAACTCTTGTGTGCTCCCCTGACTGACATCAGTGCAGTAATGATTAAGGAGTTCTATGCAAATGCTGCCAAAGAAAACAAAAATAGTGCTCCCTACACAAGTTATGTCAGAGGGGTTGAAGTGAGTTTTAGCCCTGCTGCTATCACAAGAGCTCTCAAGTTGAGAACCATAACCTATCCAGAGCTTAGTTATGAGGATAGATTGCAACGACAAAATAATCCTGATGAGATCCTGCAAGGGATATGCATGGAAAATACAGATTGGGAGAGAGATTCAAAGGGGATTCCAAGTCACATAAGGAGGGTAAATCTTACCCCAGTGGCTAAAGGATGGTTTGAGATAGTGAGGAGGTCTATTCTTCCTACTGGAAATGCCTCTTGGGTCACAATCAAACGAGCTCTCTTGACACACTGCATCTTGCATGGGGGTGAAATCAATGTTGCACAACTCATAGCCGACAGCATTCAAGAAATGGCCGATAGCACAAGCAAGTCAAAAGGTCTTGGACATCCAAGTACCATCCTCAGGCTATGTAACAGAGCTAATGTAATTTTTGAAGATGAGGACATAACAAAAGTGAAGGTAGGAAAATGGATTACCAAGAAGAGCATGGAGGGAATTAATGAAGAAGAAAATCAAGAAGGGGTAGTAGCTCCTAGACAAAGGAGATCACAAAGAGAGGAAGGACGAAATCAAGCTTATGAGGCCATTGATATGAGCCAATTGCAAAGATCAATTGATGAATTATCTCAGCAGCTCATGCAGGCTCAACAAGGTCACAACCAACTTATGCAGGCCGAACAAGGCCAAAATCAAGAGGGCCAAGAGAAATATCTAGAGCCCCATCCTGAATTCATGGAGCAATTCTTGAAAGAAAAAGAAGCACGAGAAGCTTGGCAGCATCAAATGGAGGAGAAACAAGAGAGATGGCAACAACAAATGATGACTCAGCAGCAAGAATTTCAAGCACAGATCCTTGAAGGGCAGAAAGAGCAATACAAAGAATTCAAGGAATCATATGATAAGCTGTATTTCAGTCAAGCTAAAGCATCGGAATATAGTCACAACCTGTATCAATGGAAGAATGTTCATCATACCTTGGGAGAAGTTAGACACGTACAAAGAATGGAGTATGATGAAAACATGCAAGCAAGGTTGGAGTACTTGACCCACAATTTGCCAACACTCAATCCTGAGATCAAGCCATTTGAGCAATGCCCTGAATTCTTAGCCAAGCAACAAGCAAAATCTCGTCAATACACTGAGTCAACCTTTAACACATTGGAAACTTTTGGGCTCAAAGGACTCATAGATTCTGTTTGGGCTAGAAGATGTCCTGGAGAAGAGATCCAAGATTACTCCAAGACAGGGAAGAGAAAGAAGAAGAAGGGAGAATCAAGCAGCAACCATGACCATTAGAAGGTGGCAAAGTTCTTTCATTCCCCCTCTTTCATTTCTCTAATAAGGAGATGCATGTCTGAAACATGATATGCCTTCATCATTTATTTCTTTTACTTTATGCATTTTCTGTTCTTTGCTTTTCATTTTAGTTAGTTAATAAATAGCTAGAAAAATGACAAACCTGCTTAATGCTTGTATCCATCACTTAGCTTTAAATATTGCTTTGCTTCCCAATTGCTTAAATAAAAGAGTTTGGTTTGAATTGAAAAGTAAAATGTCCAATGTTGCATGAGTATGAATGGAAGTTGGTGGTGGCACATGTGTTTGATTAAATGCATAACTCATGAAATAAGTGTTGCATAATATCATTCTCATTCAATTGTGAGTTAGCTTGCTGTCATAAAAACTCATATCAAGAATGAAACAACCCTTGGTAACAAAAAAACAGAAAGAAAAAGGAAGGAAAAAGCCAAAGTGGCAAGAAAAACAAAGAGTAAAGGTTGGACACCAATGGCTTAAACCTTAGGACAAATGTCTGTGGTGTTCTTGTACTGAGATCTGCTTGGATGAGTAAATTCTAAGGGGTATTTTGAAACCCGGTCACTTAGATCAACTGATTTGGGATGGCCAATTGAAAATCCACAATAAAGAGCAACTTAGATACAAAGCACTTAGTAATCCAAAGAGATGCTGGGCATCAATGATCCTAGGAAGAATTAATGAGCTAAGTGTCTGTGGTGGAAAGATGTTGAGCAAAAGAAAAGAAAATAAAGCCAAAGGCTATGCTGCAGCATTTGACACCCAACCTATAAGAGAATAACAAGCTTGTTAAAGCATTATAAGCCAAGAAGAGTTACCAAGGGAGTAATCAAAAGAAGAGTCTTATAACAGCAATTTTAGCAAACCTTTGATGCAAAATGTGTATTATGCAGCAGCAACAATAAATGAGTGTCATTGTCTGCATAAATGCCCCATAGATCAAGTTCTGCTATCTGCATAATAAGGATATATACACTTTTCTTATTCATTCCATTTTCTCTTAGTTTTGATGCTTGCTTGGGGACAAGCAAGGTTTAAGTTTGGTGTTGTGATGACAAGTCATCATATACCCATTTTTCAAGCTAATTTCACTTGTTTTGTTAGCATTTATGCACTTTCTTGCATCCTAAGTAAGTGATTTGGAGTGAAAATGCACAACTTCTCTAAATCAAGCAACCACCATGAAATTAATGTTAAATCATGAGGTTTAAGCTAATTTTAATTGCATTTTAATTGATTTATAAGCCTCTTGAATTTAGTGATACTTTGAGTGGTTGTTTGGTTTATTTTAGGTGAAGAAAAGAAAAGAAAATGAAAAGCATGGCCTAAGAAGCGTGACACAAGAAAAGGAAAGCGTGGCCAAAGAGGAGAGAAGCGTGCGAAACTAATGAGGGAAGCAACCTTGCCCTCCACAAGGGCAGACTGCCCTCTAGGAGGGCAGCATTAAGTGACCAAGCCAAGGAAGGCAACTTTGCCCTGCCCACTCCAAGGGCAGAGCACAAAATGATGCCTTGGAACCAAGAGAAGCAAACTCTGCCCTGCCCTTGTGGAGAGCAGAATCGGGCTCCATGAGGAAGTAAATCAAGAAGAAAATATCAACTATGCATGCTACAAGGCTCGAGCAAGGGACCATGAGGAAGCCAAAGACTAAGGGTGACTAGCGTGCCAAAAAGCCAAGAGAAAAAGAAGCGTGTTTGCATCGGCCCAGGTTCGAACACGGGCGTGCAATATGGCAACCCTGCCCTGCCCTTGGCGCGGGCAGGGCAGCATTTGAATTGGCACGGTCTTGGCGCACCATTTCTCACTCTGGCGCACCAATTTCCTCGTCCTGGCAGCATCTGGCGCGCGTGTTTCCTCCCTGGCGCACCAAACCGATCCTGCCCTGCCCTTGGCGCGGGCAGGGCAGCGTTTTTCATTCCTGGCAGCACCATCCGCACGCACAACGCTCCCTGGCGCACCAAACTTTCCCGCCCTGCCTTTGGCGCGGGCAGGGCAGCCTCTGGCGCACCAACCTCGTGCCAGACTCGCACCAGGACGCACCAGAATCACAACACGCCGCACCAACTCGCACATGGCCGCACCAAATCCATGCACCAAGCTTCATTTTTTTTGCCCTGCCCTCCACAAGGGCAGGGCAGCCTCCTGGGAGTGGTTTTTGGGCCAAAATTCAAATTAAAAATTCATTTGAATTCATTTCTTCACCAATCCAAAAGCCCATCCAAATCCCATTATCCAAGAATAGAAAGTGTATAAATAGGACTTAGTTTGATGTAATTAGGACCTTTAGCTACCTTTACTTTGAGCTTTGAAATTTTGCTTTCATTTTGAGCTTTTAACTTTTGTCTTTGAGCTTTCTTGAGAGATTTGTCCGAGCACCAAGAGGATCAAAGGAGAATTGATTGATCTCCTTCCTCACTTCTCTTGGGCAATTCTACTCTTCTGTTTTCTGAGAATTGGGTGTGTGAAATTGGGGAAATTCTGTCCCAATTCCCATTCAAGCTCTTTGCATTTTATTTTCTGCATAATTGAATCTCAATTCTGTTCTTCTACTGCTTTATCTTTAATTTTTTGTCAATTGCTTAGTTAATTCAGATCTGGGAAGGAAATTGGGTTTTAGGCTCTGCTACCTAAGCCCTTGGGATCCTGAGATCATAATTCACTCTTGGTTCTTCTGTGAACCTCTGCTGCATTTTATTTCGATTCTGTTTGAATGCTACTTGCTCCTGATTTAAATTCTGCTCAATCTCTTGCTACAATTTACTTCAGCTTTGTTTAGATCTTGCAATCCCATTCCTCAATTCCCTTTTATATTCAAGTCATTTATCTTTCTTGCCCTTTAAGTTACTGCAATTTAAGTTTCTTGCACTTTAAGTTTCAGTCATTTACTCCCTCGCTCTTTAAGATTCTGCACATTTACAATTCTGTTCTTCAATTTACTGCACTTTTCCCTTCCCCCTTTACATTTAATGTCATTTACTTTCTGTTAAACACAAATCACTCAACTAAAACTTGATTCGCTTGACTAAATCACCCACTAAACTAAAATTGCTCAATCCTTCAATCCCTGTGGGATCGACCTCACTCATGTGAGTTATTATTACTTGATGCGACCCGGTACACTTGCCGGTGAGTTTTGTGTTGGATCGTTTTCCACACATCAGTATGTCCATGCATGTTTTGTTGAATCTCTCCATGTAGTTGCGGAGGCTCTCCCGATCTCCTTGTTTGATCCCTAGTAAACTGGGGGCGTGCTTGGCTTTATCTGGCTAGGAATTTTTTAGCTAACTCATCAAAGCTTGAGATGGACTTCTGGGGTAGGTTGTCGAACCATCGGATCACTGTCTTTGTGAGAGTTGTTGCAAAAGCCTTGCAGCGAACACAATCTGGGGCGTCAGTGAGGTACATTCTACTTCTGAAGTTGCTGAGGTGGTGGTTGGGATCCGTGGTGCCATCATACATGGTCATATCCGGGAGTTTGAATTCTTTTGGAATTTTGGTTTTCATGATTTCCCTGGTGAATGGGTCTTGCTCTTTGCGTGAATTTTCCTCGAGATTAGCCCGGGGGGCTTTTGATTTGAGATCGGCTTCCAATTGCTGTAGTTTTTCTTCCAACTCCCGACATCGCTGCACCTCTCTTTGGAGATCTCTTCCAATGTCTCGTTGTTGTTGGGTTTCTTTTTCCAGTTGTTTTAGGCGATCCAGGAGCGCTTCTATTGCCCCTGAATTTGGTGAGTCTTTGTCTTTGTTGGTTTTTGGAGTGTTTTTGTGCGGTGTCCAATCCTCCAGACCTGAATCGTGGTCGTTGTCATGGTCGTCCGCCATGGTGATGGGATGACTTCCAGGTTCCCCGGCAACGGTGCCAATGTTCCGAGGGTTACCTGAAACTGTAGGTCGATCTCGGACGAGATCTTCTGTGCTGGTCGGAACCGATGTGTCCGGCTGGTGCGTCCGACTTGTTGGACTGAATGTGCTGCTGATCCTTTGTCACCGAAGGGTGGGGGGTACCTGCAAGGGACTCCAATGCTTAAGTTAGCAAGGGTATTAAGCAGGTTTATGTAGAATCAGAGTATGAGTTATACCTGGGTGCTCCAGTGTATTTATAATGGTGAGATGTGACCTTTGGATAAGATAAGTTAGTTATGTTATCTTTATCTTTAGCTTTGAGTTGAGGTCAGTGTATCTTTCAACGGAACCGCCTTTATCTCTATAGGCTTAGGCCGCCTTAGGATTTGGGTCGTGCTCCTCTATTTGGGCCCTTTACTGGGCTCTTCTGTCGATTTGGCCAAGCTCTTTAAGAAGAGATCGGATAGTCTGATCTGAAGAGGTCGGTCGCTTTATCTCCAATCATCCCGGGTCGGATACCATTCTGGGCGTTTAACGCCAGGATGGCACAAGACAGAAGATTTTATTTTTTATTCAAATTTTTTTCAAGTTTCTATAATTTTTCAAAATCAAGTCTTTTTCAAATCATATCTTTTCAATAATATACTTTCAAAATCAATTTCTTTCCACTTTTCAAAAGTACTTTCTAACAATTAATGATTTGATTCAACATTTCAAGTGTGTTGCCTTTTTTGTTGAGAAAGGGTTAATATTTGAATCATATCTTTTCTTGTTGGCCAAGTCATTAATTTTAAAAATCAAATCTTCTTAAATTGTTTTTCAATCATATCTTTTCAATCATATCTCTTTAAAACCATAACTTTTCAATCATATATTTTTAATCACATCTTTTTCAAAATAGTTTTCAATCATATCTCTTTGATTTCCAATTTCAAAATCTTTTTCAAAATGACTTTATTTCTTTCTCAATCATAGTTTTCAAAAATCAATTACCATTTTTTCAAAATTTCTTTTAATTAATTCACTTTAATTTTCAAAAATTTCTTCCCCTCTTCTCACATCCTTCTATTTATGGACTAACACTCCTCCTCAATGCACAATTCGAACTCTATCTTTCTAAGTTCAAATTCTTCTACCTCTTCCTTCTATTTTTCTTTTCCTCTGACACCTCAAGGAATCTCTATACTGTGACATAGAGGATTTCATATTTTCTTGTTTTCTTCTCTTTCATATGAGCAGGAGCAAAGACAAAAGCATTCTTGTTGAGGCTGACCCTAAACCTGAAAGGACCTTGAAGCGAAAGCTAAGAGAAGCTAAAGCACAACTCTCTGTAGAGGACCTAACAGAAATCTTCAAACAAGAAGAAGACATGGCAGCTGAAAACAATAACAATGCCAACAATGCAAGGAAGGTGCTGGGTGACTTTACTACACCCACTCCCGACTTCTATGGGAGAAGCATCTCTATCCCTGCCATTGGAAGATCCTCATCAGTTTTTAGCTAAATTCTTGCAAATCTGTGACACTGTCAAGACCAATGGGGTTGACCCTGAGGTCAACAGACTTATGCTATTCCCTTTTGCTGTAAGAGACAAAGCTAGGATATTGTTGGACTCACAACCTAAAGAAAGCCTGAACTCTTGGGAAAAGCTAGTCAATGCCTTCTTGGAAAAGTTCTTTCCACCTCAAAAATTGAGTAAGCTTAGAGTGGAAGTCCAAACCTTTAGAAAGAAGGAAGGTGAATCCCTCTATGAAGCTTGGGAAAGATACAAACCATTGATCAAAAAGTGTCCTTCTGACATGCTTTTTGAATGGAGCATCATAGGTATCTTCTATGATGGTCTGTCTGAACTGTCCAAGATGTCATTGGACAGCTCTGCTGGAGGATCCCTTCATCTGAAGAATAAGCTTATGATCCTGAGAACTCTTCAATGGAAGAGGTGAATTACATGGGAGAACCCTATGGAAACACCTATAATCATTCATGGAGAAATCATCCAAATCTCTCATGGAAGGATCAACAGAGACCTCAACAAGGTTTCAACAACAATAATGGTGGAAGAAATAGGTTTAGCAATGGCAAGCCTTTTCCATCATCTTCTCAACAACAGACAAAGAATTCTAAGCAGAGCCACTCTGACTTAGCAACCATGGTCTCTGATCTAATCAAAACAACTCAAAGTTTCATGACTGAAACAAGGTCCTCCATTAGAAACTTGGAGGCACAAGTGGGTCAGCTGAGTAAGAAAGTTACTGAACTCCCCCCTAGTACTCTTCCAAGCAATACAGAAGAGAATCCAAAAGGAGAGTGTAAGGCCATCAACATGGTCAAACTTGGAGAGGAGAAAGAGGCAGTGAGCGCCATTGAGGAAGGCCTCAATGGATGTCCACTGGCCTCCAGTGAGTTCCCTAATAAGGAACCATGGGAATCTGAGGCTCACATTGAGACCATAGAGATCCCATTGGATTTACTTCTGCCATTCATAAGCTCTGATGAGTATTCTTCCTCTGAAGAGGACGAAGATGTCACTGAAGAGCAAGTTGCTAAGTACCTTGGAGAAATCATGAAGCTAAATGACAAGTTATTTGGTAATGAGACTTGGGAGGATGAACCCCCTTTGCTCACCAAAGAACTGGATGACTTGACTAGGCAGAGATTACATCAAAAGAGACAGGACCCTGGGAAGTTCTCAATACCTTGTACAGTAGGCACCATGACCTTCAAGAAGGCTCTGTGTGATCTAGGGTCAAGCATAAACCTCATGCCTCTCTCTGTGATGGAGAAGCTATGGATCTTTGAGGTACAAGCTGCAAGAATCTCACTAGAGATGGTAGACAATTCAAGAAAACAAGCTTATGGACTTGTAGAGGATGTTCTGGTAAAATTTGAAGACCATTACATCCCTACTAATTTCATAGTCCTAGAGACTGGGAAGTGCATGGATGAATCCATCATCCTTGGCAGACCCTTCCTAGCCACAGCAAAGGCTGTGATTGATGTTGACAGAGGGGAATTGATCATTCAAGTGAATGAAGAATCCCTTGTGTTTAAGGCTCAAGGATATCCCTCTATAACCATGGAGAGGAAGCATGAAGAGCTTCTCTCAAAACAGAGTCAAACAGAGCCCCCACAGTCAAACTCTAAGTTTGGTGTTGGGAGGTTCCAACATTGCTCTGAGTATCTGTGAGGCTCCATGAGAGCCCACTGTCAAGCTACTGACATGAAAGAAGCGCTTGTTGGGAGGTAACCCAATGTTATATTTATCTATTTTCCTTTTGTTATTTTATGTTTTCTGTAGGTTGATGATCATGTGAAGTCACAAAATCAATTGAAAAAGCAAAAACAGAATGAAAAACAAAAAGAAAAATAGCACACCCTGGAGGAAAACTTGCTGTCGTTTAAACGCCAGTAAGGGCAGTAAATGGGCGTTTAACACCCAGTCTGGCACCATTCTGGGCATTTAACGCTAGAAAGGGGCACCAGACTGGCGTTAAATGCCAGGAAGGGGCAAGAAGCTGGCGTTAAATGCCAGAAATGGGCACCAGCCCGGCGTTTAACGCCAGAATTGGCAGAAGGAGCATTTTTGCTCGGCACTTGGTGTAGGGATGAATTTTCCTTGACACCTCAGGATCTGTGGACCCCACAGGATCCCCACCTACCCCACCACTCTCTCTTCTTCACGCATTCACCAATCACCTCAACACCTCTTCCTCAAAAACCCCTCACCTATCAAATTCCACTATTATCTTCACCACTCACATCCATCCTTCATAAAACCCCACCTACCAAACCATTCAAATTCAAACCACTTTCCCTCCCAAACTCACCCATAATGGCTGAACCATACACCCCCTCTCCACTCCTATATAAACCCATCTTCACTCCTTCATTCTCACACAACCTACACACTACTTCTCCCCTTTGGCCGAAACACAAAAGCCACCTCCATCTCCTCTATTTCTTCTTCTTCTACTCTCTTCTTCCTTTTTTTGCTTGAGGACGAGCAAACCTTCTAAGTTTGGTGTGGTAAAAGCATTGCTTTTTGTTTTTCCATAACCATTTATGGCATCTAAGGCCGGAGAAACCTCTAGAAAGAGGAAAGGGAAGGCAAAAGCTTCCACCTCCGAGTCATGGAAGATGGAGAGATTCATCTCAAGGGTGCATCAAGACCACTTCTATGAAGTTGTGGCCATGAAGAAGGTGATCCCCGAGGTCCCTTTTAAACTCAAAAAGAGTGAATATCCAAAGATCCGACATGAGATCCAAAGGAGAGGTTGGGAAGTTCTTACCAACCCCATTCAACAAGTCAAAATCTTAATGGTTCAAGAGTTCTATGCCAATGCATGGATCACCAAGAACCATGATCAAAGTGTGAACCTGGACCCAAAGAATTGGCTTACAATGGTTCGGGGGAAATGCTTAGATTTTAGCCCGAAAAATGTAAGGTTGGCATTCAACTTGCCCATGATGCAAGGAGATGAACACCCTTACACTAGAAGGGTCAACTTTGATCAAAGGTTGGACCAAGTCCTCATAGACATTTGTGAAGAGGGCGCTCAATGGAAGAGAGATTCAAGAGGGAAGCCGGTTCAACTAAGAAGGCATGACCTCAAGCCCGTGGCTAGGGGATGGTTGGAGTTTATCCAATGCTCAATCATTCCCGCTAGCAACCGGTCTGAAGTTACTATAGACCGGGCTATCATGATTCATAGCATCATGATTGGAGAGGAAGTAGAAGTTCATGAGGTTATATCCCAAGAACTTTATAAGGTGGCAGACAAGTCCTCTACCTTAGCAAGGTTAGCCTTCCCTCATCTTATTTGTCACCTCTGTTATTCAATTGGAATTAACATAGAGGGAGACATCCTCATTGATGAAGACAAGACCATCACTAAGAAGAGGATGGAGCAAACAAGAGACCCTACTCATGGACATGAAGAGATTCCTCATCATGAATCAAGGGATGCACTTTTCTCCACAAAACTATTGGGAGCAAATCAACACCTCCCTAGGAGAATTGAGTTCCAACATGGGACAACTAAGGGTGGAGCACCAAGAACATTCCATCCTCCTCCATGAAATTAGAGAAGATCAAAGAATCATGAGAGAGGAGCAACAAAGGCAAGGAAGAGACATTGAGGAGCTCAAGCACTCCATAAGATCTTCAAGAGGAAGAACAAGCCGCCATCACTAAGGTGGACCCGTTCTTTAACTTCCTTGTTCTTTATTTTCCTGTTTTTTCGAATTTTTATGCTTATGTTTATCTATGTTTGTGTCTTATGATCATTAGTGTCTTAGTATCTATGCCTTAAAGTTATGAATGTCCTATGAATCCATCACCTTTCTTAAATGAAAAATGTTCTTAATTGAAAAAGAGAAGAATTACATGAAATTTCAGATTTTATAACAGATTAAAATTTTGATGTGGTGGCAATACTTTAACTTCTGAATGTATGCTTGAACAGTCCATATGTCTTTTGAATTTGTTGTTCATGAATGTTGGCTCTTGAAAGAATGATGAAAAAGGAGACATGTTACTAAGGATCTGAAAAATCATAAAAATGATTCTTGAAGCAAGAAAAAGCAGTGAATACAAAAAAAGTTGTGATCCAAGGCAAAGAGAGTGTGCTTAAGAACCCTGGACACCTCTAATTGGGGACTCTAGCAAAGCTGAGTCACAATCTGAAAAGGTTCACCCAGTTATGTGTCTGTGGCATGTATGTATCTGGTGGTAATACTGGAAGACAGAGTGCTTTGAGCCACGGCCAAGACTCATAAAGTAGCTATGTTCAAGAATCATCATACTTAACTAGGAGAATTAATAACACTATCTGGATTCTGAGTTCCTATAGAAGCCAATCATTCTGAATTTCAAAGGATAAAGTGAGATGCCAAAACTGTTCAGAGGCAAAAAGCTAAAGCCCCGCTCATCTAATTAATACTGATCTTCATAGATGTTTTTGGAATTCATTGCATATTCTCTTCTTTTTATCTTATTTGATTTTCAGTTGCTTGGGAACAAGCAACAATTTAAGTTTTGTTGTGATGAGTGGATAATTTATACGCTTTTTGGCATTGTTTTTAGTATGTTTTTAGTATGTTTTAGTTAGTTTTTATTATATTTTTATTAGTTTTTAGTTAAAATTCACTTTTCTAGAATTTACTATGAGTTCGTGTGTTTTTTTGTGACTTCAGGTATTTTCTGGCTGAAATTGAGGGGCTTGAGCAAAAATCTGATTCAGATGCTGTTGGATTCTGATCTCCCTGCACTCGAAGTGTATTTTCTATAGCTACAGAAGCCCAATTGGCGCGCTTTCAATTGCGTTGGCAAGTAGACATCCTGGGCTTTCCAGCAATGTATAATAGTTCATACTTTGCCCAATATTTGATTGCCCAAACAGGCGTTCCAAGTTTGCTCAAGAATTCTGGCGTAAAAAGCCGGAACTGGCACAAGAATGGGACTTAAACGCCCAAACTGGCACAAAAGCTGGCGTTTAACTCCAAGAAAAGTCTCTACACATGAAAGCTTCAATGCTCAGCCCAAGCACACAACAAGTTGGCCCGGAAGTGGATTTTTATGTCATTTACTCATCTTTGTAAACCCTAAGCTACTAGTTCTCTACAAATAGGACCTTTCGCTATTGTATTTTCATCTTGGTTCTTCTGGTTCCCTCTATGGGGCCGAAGCCAATGATCACCTTGTTCTTATGTATTTCCAACGGTGGAGTTTCTACACACCATAGATTAAGGTGTGGAGCTCTGCTGTACCTCGAGTATTAATGCAACTACTATTGTTCTTCTATTCAATTCAGCTTATTCTTGTTCTAAGATATCACTTGTTCCTCAACTTGATGAATGTGATGATCTGTGACACTCATCATCATTCTCACCTATGGACGTGTGCCTGACAACCACCTCCGTTCTACCTTAGATTGAGTGGATATCTCTTGGATCCCTTAATCGGAATCTTCGTGGTATAAGCTAGAATTGATGGCGACATTCAAGAGAATCCGGAAGGTCTAAACCTTGTTTGTGGTATTTTGAGTAGGATTCGAGGATTGAATGACTGTGACGAGCTTCAAACTCCTGAAGGCTGGGCGTTAGTGACAGACGCAAAAGAATCAATGGATTCTATTCCAACATGATTGAGAACCGACAGATGATTAGCCGTGCTGTGACAGAGCGCGTTGAACATTTTCACTGAGAGGACGGGATTGTAGCCACTGACAACGGTGATGCCCAACATACAGCTTGCCATGGAAAGGAGTAAGAAGGATTGGATGAAGACAGTAGGAAAGCAGAGAGACGGAAGGGACAAAGCATCTCCAAACGCTTATCTGAAATTCTCACCAATGAATTACATAAGTATCTCTATCTTTATTTTATGCTTTATTCATAAATCATCTATAACCATTTGAATATGCCTGACTGAGATTTACAAGATGACCATAGCTTGCTTCATACCAACAATCTCCGTGGGATCGACCCTTACTCGCGTAAGGTTTATTATTTGGACGACCCAGTGCACTTGCTGGTTAGTTGTGCGAAGTTGTGATAAAGAGTTGAGATTACAATTGTGCGTACCATGTTGATGGCACCATTGATGATCACAATTTCGTGCACCAGTCATATAGAGCATTCTCAAAGGTCATGGTTCCTATGGTGTAGGATATTAAGAATTTACCAGGATCTTATTTTTTTTTTAGGTAGAGTTTGCTGAACCCATGTATCTAGTTCACTAATGAGCAAGGGAGATTCACCTTCCCAAGTCTTATTACCAAACAACTTGGCATTCAGCTTTATGATGGCTCCTAGATATTGAGCAACTTGCTCTTCAGTTACATCTTCATCCTCTTCAGAGGAAGAATAGCTCTCAAAGCTCATGAATGGTATAAGGAGGTTCAATAGAATCTCTATGGTCTCTAGGTGAGCCTCAAATTCCTTAGGTTCCTCAGTTTGGAACTCCTTTTTGTTCAGAGGACGTCCCAAGAGGTCTTCCTCACTGGGATTCACGTCCTTCTCCTCCTTTATGCATTCGGCCATATTGATTATATCAATGGCCTTGCACTCTCTTTTCGGATTCTCTTCTGTATTGCTTGGGAGAGTACTAGGAGGAGTTTCAGTAATTTTCTTACTCAGCTGACCCACTTGTGCCTCCAAATTTCTAATGGAGGACCTTGTTTCACTCATGAAACTTAAAGTGGCCTTAGATAGATCAAAGACTATGTTTGCTAAGCTAGAGAGACTCTGCTCAGAATTCTCTGTCTGTTGCTGAGAAGATGATGGAAAAGGCTTCTTATGGCTAAGCCTATTTCTTCAACCATTGTTAAAGCCTTGTTGAGGCTTTTGTTGATCCTTCCATGAGAAATTTGGATGATTTCTCCATGAGGGATTATAGGTGTTTCCATAGGGTTCACCCATGTAATTCAACTCTGCCATTGCAAGGTTCTCAGGATCATAAGCTTCTTCTTCAGAAGATGCCTCTTTAGTGTTGTTGGATGCATTTTGCCATCTATTCAGACTCTGAGAAATCATGTTGACTTGCTAAGTCAACATTTTATTCTAAGCCAATATGGCATTTAGAGTATCAATTTCAAGAACTCCCCTTTTCTGAGGCGTCCCATTACTCACAGGATTCCTCTTAGAGGTGTACATGAATTGGTTATTTGCAACTATGTTAATGAGTTCTTGAGCTTCTGCAGGCATTTTCTTTAGGTGAATGGATCCACCTGCAGAGTGGTCCAATGACATCTTAGACAATTCAGACAGACCATCATAGAATATATCCAGGATGGTCCATTCTGAAAACATATCGGAGGGACATTTTTTGGTCAGTTGCTTGTATCTCTCCCAAGCTTCATAGAGGGATTCACCTTCTTTCTATCTGAAAGTTTAAACATCCACTCTAATCTTACTCAGCTTTTGAGGAGGAAAGAACTTGGCCAAGAAGGCCGTGACCAGCTTATCCCAAGAGTCCAGGCTATCTTTAGGTTGTGACTCCAACCATGTTCTAGCTCTGTCTCTTACAGTAATGGGGAAAAGCATGAGCCTGTAGACTTTAGGATCTACTCCATTAGTCTTAACAGTATCACAGATCTACAAAAATTCAGTTAAAAATTGACAGGGATCTTCTGATGGAAGTCCATGGAACTTCCAGTTCTGTTGCATTAGAGCAACTAGTTGAGGCTTCAGCTCAAAAGTTTTTGCTCCAATGGCAGGGATTAAGATGCTTCTTCCATAAAAGTTGGAAGTAGGTGTAGTATAATCACCAAGCATCCTCATTGCGCCTCCACCATTGTTATTGGGTTCGGCCATGTCTCTTTCTTTTTCGAGATTCTCTGTAAGGTATTCTCTGGATTGTTGTGCTTTAGCTTCTCTTAGTTTCTTCTTCAGAGTCCTTTCATGTTCAGGATCTGCTTCAACAAGAATGTCCTTGTCCTTGCTCCTGCTCATATAAAAAAGAAGAGAACAGAAAAGAAGAGGAATCCTCTATGTCACAATATAGAGATTTCTTTATGTCAAAATTGATTACTTGACTAACAAGAAACTAAAAGATATGATTCTAGAATTTAATGATTGAACCTTTCTTAACAAGAAAGTAACAAACTTAAAATTTTTGAATCAATCACATTAATTGTTAGTAAAGCTTTCGAAAATTATGAAATAAAATTAAGAAAAATATTTTGAAAATCAATTTTTAAAAATTTCAAAAATAATAAAAAATAAAAAAGATTTAATTTTTGAAAAAGATTTTGAAAAGATAAGATTTTTAAAATTGAAATCTTGACTTGACTAACAAGAAACAGCTAATTTTAAAATTTTTTGACTAAGTCAACCCAAAGATTTCGAATTTTATGACAGAAATAAGGAAAAAATATTTTTTTGATTTTTTGAATTTTTAATGATAAGAGAGAAAAACACAAATATGACCCAAAACATGAAAATTTTGGATCAAACCCAATGATGCATGCAAGAATACTATGAATGTCAAGATGAACACCAAGAACACTTTGAAGATCAAGATGAACATCAAGACTTATTTTTGAAAAATTTTCAAGAAAAGAAAAACATGCAAGACACCAAACTTAGAAATTTTTCATGTTTAGACACTATGAATGCAAAAATGCATATGAAAAACAACAAAAGATACAAAACAAGAAAATTTAAAGCTCAAACAAGAAGACTTACCAAGAACAACTTGAAGATCATGAAGAACACCATGCATGAATTTTCGAAAAATGCAATAGTTTTTAAAACATGCAATTAACACCAAACTTAAAAATTGACACTAGACTCAAACAAGAAACACAAAAATATATTTTTTTGGTTTTTATGATTTTATTAATTTTTTTGGGTTTTTCGAAAATCTTTTTTTTTTTGGAAAAACAAAAATAAATAAGAAAAAATTTTGAAAGATTTTTGAAAACTTTTTGAAAAGAAAATAACCTAATCTGAGCAACAAGATGAACCGTCAGTTGTCCAAACTCAAACAATCCACAGCAACGGCGCCAAAAACTTGGTGCGCGTAAATTGTGATCATCAACAATGGCGCCAATAGATTTGGAGCTCTCAAACGTGAATCACACTTTGTCACAACTTCGCACAACTAACCAGCAAGTGCACTGGGTCGTCCAAGTAATACCTTACGTGAGTAAGGGTCGATCCCACGGAGATTGTTGGTATGAAGCAAGCTATGGTCATCTTGTAAATCTCAGTTAGGCGGATTCAAATGGTTATAATGGTTTTCAAATATGAAAATAAATAATGCATAAAATAAAGATAGAGATACTTATGTAATTCATTGGTAGGAATTTCAGACAAGTGTATGGAGATGCTTTATCCCTCTTGAATCTCTGCTTTCCTACTGCTTTCATCCAATCATTCTTACTCCTTTCCATGGCAAGCTGTATGTTGGGTTTCACCGTTGTCAATGGCTACCTCCCGTCCTCTCAGTGAAAATGGTCCAAATGCTCTGTCACAGCACGGCTAATTATCTGTCGGTTTTCGATCATGTCGGAATAGGATCCATTGATCCTTTTACGTCTAGCACTACGCCCAACACTCGCGAGTTTGAAGCTCGTCACAGTCATTCAATCCCTGAATCCTACTCAGAATACCACAGACAAGGTTTAGACTTTCCGGATTCTCAAGAATGCTGCCAATGGATTCTAGTTTATACCACAAAGATTCTGATTAAGGAATCCAAGAGATACACACTCTAGCTCTCGCTTGTAAAATGGAAGTGGTTGTCAGGCACACGTTCATAAGGACGGATGATGATGAGTGTTACGGATCATCACATCCATCAGGTTGAAGTGCAGCGAATATCTTAGAATAAGAATAAGCTTGAATTTAATAGAAAAACAATAGTAATTGCATTAATTCTTGAGGTACAACAGAGCTCCACACCTTAATCTTTGGTGCGTAGAAACTCCACTATTGAAAATACATAAGTGATGGTCCAAGCATGGCCAAATGGCCAGCCTCCAAAACGTGATCAATAGTCTCCTAAGATGAACAATAGATTAAAACTGAGACCAAAGATGTCTAATACAATAGTAAAATGTCCTATTTATACTAGACTAGCTACTAGGGTTTACAAAAATAAGTCTAAGTGCAGAAATCCACTTCCGGGGCCCACTTTGGTGTGTGCTTGTGCTAAGCTTGAGCTTTACATGTGCAGAGGCTTCTCTTGGGGTTAAACGCCAAGTTGTAACGTGTGTTTGATGTTTAACTCTGGTTTGTGACGTGATGCCCGGGCATATTGGCCAGTTTCATTGACCTTTCTTTACTGTTTTTAGTGTAGTTTTTGGTGGATATTCACTTACATCTTGATTCAAGCATACATTGTGCACTTCACATGATTTCATGAGAATTTAGCATGAATTATATGACAAATTAGATGATGCATGACTCATGACTTGTACTAGAACTTTGATGCACTTTGTTGCTTGATTTCAGGACAAAAGAAGCAAAGAAGAACCACGTTAGCAGCCACGTTAGTTTAGCTAACGTGACCTCTAACGTGGAATGGGAGCTAGCTGGCAAAGTTTGTGAGAAAGGTAATCGCCAATAACGCCCTCGAAGCCATCATAGCCTACGTTAAGAGTCACGTTAACTAAGTTAACGTGAACTCTAACGTGGAAGAAGACAACAAGGCCAACGTTAGTGACACTCTCCTTTGTCACTAACGTTGGACCAAGCTCATAATTGGCCACGTTAGTTGCCACGTTAACTTAGTTAACGTGGACTCTAACGTTAAGAAGCGAAAGAGAAGCCAACGTTAGTGACATTCACCTTTGTCACTAACGTTGGCCAAGCCTCCATAAGCCACGTTAACTTCCACGTTAACTTAGTTAACGTGGAAGCTAACGTGGAGAGAGCAATTGATCGACAACGTTAGTGACACTTACCTTTGTCACTAACGTTGGGATGAACACCTAAGAGCTACCATGAGCAACGTTAACTCCCACGTGGAAGCTAACGTGGATAAAGAGATGATGAGCCAACGTTAGTGACATTCACCTTTGTCACTAACGTTGGAGATGGCTAGCATTACTACGTTAGAAGCCACGTTAACCAAGTTAACGTGGACTCTAACGTGGGAAGTAGGGGCACATTCAAACGTTAGTGACAAAGGTAAGTGTCACTAACGTTCTCAAAGGATTGGCATCACTACGTTAGAAGCCACGTTAACCTAGTTAACGTGGACTCTAACGTAGGGAGAAGGGGTGACTAACCACGTTATTGGGAAAGGTAAGTCCCAATAACATATGCGAAGGACCAAGAGGGAACGTTAGTGGTCACGTTAGTGCCACTAACGTTGAAGTCAACGTGATCATATTTGGGTGAGAAACGTTAGTGAAAAAGGTGATTGTCACTAACGTTCTCGAACCCACACTTTCACTTAATGTTGACACCACTAACGTCCTAAGCCAAAGTCCCTGCCTACTTCACATTTTCTCTCTGCAAGCAAAGCTAAGCCCAATAAAGAGGATAACTGCTTCAAACTCAAGATTCAAGAGGCCCACACCCAAAATTTGAAGAACCAACTAGAAGATCAGAAGAGTAGTATATATAGGAGTAGCTTTGAATTAGAAAGGGGTTGGAACTTTAGGGAGCCTTGGGCATAGAACTACTCTCTGTATTTACTTTCTCTGCAACTTCTAGTTTTAATTTCATGATGTATTCTCCATCTTTGTTTTCAATTTTCAGAGCTATGAACAACAAAACCCTTTCATTGGGTTAGGGAGCTCTGCTACAATTTGATGGATCAATATTAGTTTTCATTCTTCTTCTTCTATCTTTTCTCTTGATTTTACTAGAAAGCTTTCAATCTTCATCCAATTGGGTAGTTATCTTGGAAAAGAAACTTGATGACAAGTCATCATATACCCATTTTTCAAGCTAATTTCACTTGTTTTATTAGCATTTATGCACTTTCTTGCATCCTAAGTAAGTAATTTGGAGTGAAAATGCATAACTTCTTTAAATCAAGCAACCACCATGAATTTAATGTTAAATCATGAGGATTAAGCTAATTTTAAGTGCATTTTAAGTGATTTATAAGCCTCTTGAATTTAGTGATACTTTGAGTGGTTGTTTGGTTTATTATAGGTGAAGAAAAGAAAAGAAAATGAAAAGCGTGGCCTAAGAAGCGTAACACAAGAAAAGGAAAGCGTGGCCAAAAAGGAGAGAAGCGTGCCACATTGCAATGGGGGAAGCAACATTGCCCTCCACAAGGGCAGAATGCCCTCTAGGAGGGCAGCATTAGGTGACCAAGCAAGCATAGGCAACTCTGCCCTGCCCACTCCAAGGGCAGAGCACAAAATGTGCCTTAGAACCAAGAGAAAGCAAATTCTGCCCTGCCCTTGTGGAGAGCAGAATCGGGCACCTCAAGGAAAGAAATCAAGAAAAAAAGGCTACCCATGCATGCTACAAGGCTCGAACAAGGGACCATGAGGAAGCCAAGCCTTGAGACCCACTACCGTGCCAAGAAGCCAAAAAATAAAAAAGCGTGTTTGCACTCTCCCAGGTTCGAACTCGAGACGTGAAGGAAGGACCCTGCCCTGCCCTTGGCGCGGGCAGGGCAGCAATTGAACTAGGCGCACCAATTTTGAAATCTGGTGCACCAACTTTGCTTCCTGGCGCACCAAAATCTCGTCCTGGCAGCATCTGACGCGCGCGTTCCTTCCCTGGCGCACCAAAGCTTGCCTGCCCTGCCCTTGGCGCGGGCAGGGCAGCGTTCAGCACCATCCGCACGCACAACGCCCCCTGGCAGCACCATCCGCACGCACACCTCGTCCCTGGCGCACCAAACTTTCCCGCCCTGCCCTTGGCGCGGGCAGGGCAGCCTCTGGCGCACCAAACTCGTGCCAGACGCGCACCAACACACAACATGGCCGCACCAATTGCTAGCACCAAGCCTCATTTTTTCTGCCCTGCCCTCCACAAGGGCAGGGCAGCCTCCTGGGAGTGGTTTTTGGGCCAAAATTCAAATTAAAAATTCATTTGAACTCATTTCTTCACCAATTCAAAAGCCCATCCAAATCCCATTATCCAAGAATAGAAAGTGTATAAATAGAAGCTAGTTTGATGTAATTAGGAACTTTTTGACTTACCTTTTGCTTGACCTTTTTTTTAGCTACCTTTGCTTTGAGCTTTGAATTCTTACTTTTATTTTGGAGCTTTTGAATTTCATTTTCTTTGAGCTTTCTTGAGAGATTTGTCCGAGCACCAAGAGGATCAAGGGAGAATTGATTGATCTCCTTCCTCATTTCCCTTGGGCAATTCTACTCTTCTGTTTCTGAGTCTTGGGTGTGTGAAATTGGGGAAATTCTGTCCCAATTCCCATTCAAGCTCTTTGCACTTTGTTTTCTGCAAAATTGAATTCCAATTCTGTTCTTCTATTACATCTTCTTTAATTTTCTGTCAATTGCTTAGATAATTCAGATCTGGGAAGGAAATTGGGTTTTAGGCTCTGCTACCTAAGCCCTTGGGATCCTGAGATCACAATTCACTTGGGTTCTTCTGTGAACCTCTGCTGCATTTTATTTCCTTTATGTTTGAATGCTTATTGATTCTAATTCAATTTCTAATCTATCAATCGCTGCAATTTATTTCTTCTCTGTTTAGATCTTGCAATCCCATTCCTCAATTCCCTTTTATATTCAAGTCATTTATCTTTCTTGCCATTTAAGTTACTGCAATTTAAGTTTCTTGAAAACTTTAAGTTTCAGTCATTTACTTTCTTGTTCTTTAAGTTTCTGCAATTTTACTTTTCTGTTCTTTATTTTACTGCATTTCTCCTTTTCCCCTTTACATTTACTGTCATTTACTTCCTGTTAAACACAAATCACTCAACCAAAACTTGATTCGCTTAACTAAATCACCCACTAAACTAAAATTGCTCAATCCTTCAATCCCTGTGGGATCGACCTCACTCATGTGAGTTATTATTACTTGATGCGACCCGGTACACTTGCCGGTGAGTTTTGTGTTGGATCGTTTTCCACACATCAAGTTTTTGGCGCCGTTGCTGGGGATTGAAATAGATTGACAATGATTAAGTGAAGTGGAGGTCTAGATTAAGCATTTTTTTTTTCTGATATTCTAACTCTCACTAACACACTAACTGTTTGAGAAATTGCCTCTACTAACTCACTAACAATTTATCTCAAATAACTGCACTTAATTCTCAAGCGTGTTGTTGTTTGGTCATCCTGATTGTTTGCATATCACAGGAAATCAATTTTCTACAGACAAAGGGTATCATGACATGAAGCCACCACTCATTGCACTCATCAAGAACAATTGTTCTTATGATGGAAATCCATCAGAGGATCCTCAACAGCATATATCTACTTTCCTGAGAACTTGCAATGCGGTCAAAACCGATGGTCCAGATCAGGACACCTACAAGATCCTGTTATTCCCTTTCTCATTAAAGGGTGAAGCTGCACAATGGTTTGAAACTTTTCCCCAAGGAAGTATCACTAGTTGGGATGATTTGGTCACCAAATTTCTAGTCAAATTCACCTCATCCAGACAGATCATCCAGCTGAAAGAAGAGGAACATCTATTCACACAAGGGGACGAAGAACCACACTTCAAGGCTTGGGAAAGATACAAGAAAGCAACTGACAAAGTGGGCTTCTGAGCTTTCTATGAAGGATTAACCCCAGAAACAAGAAAAGCAGTGGACTACTTCTCAGACGGTCTACTTAAAGCAACAACAAATGCTCAAGGAATTACAGACTTCAATGACAAAGGAGTCAACAACCAACATCCATCTGAGAAACCACATAACGCAATCTCAGAAGAAGAAGTGGCAAATATTGAAGGGGTGAATGAGTTCAAGGACCAAAACAAACAAATGCACCATCAACCACAGCAAAACATAGAGTTGTCTGCTGCAGTGAATGCCAAATTTCCACCATGGAGACCTCATTCATATCTGAGAATGAGGGAGCCTCAACATCAAGAATAAGGAAGCTTCCAACAGGACAATTCCATAACCACAACCAATCAACAACCCCCACCCACTAATACCACCCAAAGCCAACACCCACAACACAGACATTTCCAAACCCATCTCAACTGGAGAAGGAATGAGTACCAAAATCACAGACCAAGGGAATTCCATTATAACAACCCGAACTTCATAAATCATCAAAAACACCATTACAGCAATAACAACCACTACATGCCTCCACCACACCCACCCTTCTTCCCTTCAACAGGTCATAACCAACCAACCTCACAAGACTCTCAGAGAATCACAAACTTGGAGATCCTAATGGAGAGAATGATGAAACATCAAGAGGAAACAACAAGGAACCAAGAAATGTTAATGAGAGGAATTGAGGAGCAGATAGCTAAATTGGCGAAGCACTTTGCAGAAATGGGTAAGAAGAAGCCAGATGCTGTCTTCAAAACCATTGAAGATAAAACAACCAACAGCAAAGATGTTACAAAGAAGGAAGGATGGAAAGGGATCATAGAGGATAACGAGAAAATACTGGACAAAGGAAGCACCAGCCAAGAAAAACACAACAAGGAATTTTTTCAAAAAGAAGCAGAGGATAGAATTAAAGAAAAGCAAAGAACCCTCACTGGAAAGTTTTCACTAGGGGATCGAGTGATGATCAATATTCAACCCTTGAAGGTATCCCCACAGTTGTCTGATCACTACACTGTGACCAAGATCCTGCCACAAGAATGTATAGAAGTCATCAAAGAGGAAACCGGAAGAAAGTTCACAGTGAAGACAGACAAGCTAAGGCACTGTGATTTCCGACCTCCATGATAAGCAAAAAATGAAGATGTCAAGCTAATGACAATAAAAGAGCGCTTGTTGGGAGGCAACCCAACCTGAGGTAGTTTCTTTTCATAGCTTTTCAATAAAAATGTTGAATAATTGGTATGCATTGCAAGGAGCTAAGTTTGGTGTTGCACACCAAAACAATTTGAGGGAGAATGCAAATTTCTAAGTTTGGTGTTCCACCAAAAAAATATCATTTGAAAACACATTCTCACCTCCTGCATGACTCTAGCTCCAAGCAATCAAACACATTCTTCAACTGTTGAATTGTTTTCTAGCTTTTATTTCATTCAACTTTTAGCAAGGATACATGATTTCAAATATGGTTAACTTGGTACATCTTAGACAATGGCAAAACAATTAAGTTTGGTGTTCACACACCAAAACAAATCCTGAAACCACACTCAGTTCATACAAACTAACCATGTAATTAAGGGCTTGAGAAGCAAGCAACTTTGAGGATTATGCAGGACATGAATCAACAATTGAAGACACTATGCATTTTGACTCAAAGGGAACACAACAGAAGGAGAAAAATCAAAGGGCTGCAACTTCAAAGGTTGTATCTAAATCTAATTCTTGCTGCTGTGTGATATTTTGAATTTGGAAACCATTGTATATCTTGCTAAAATGTTCATTTAGCTACAAGTGAAATTGTTTGTGAAAATGCCAAGTCTGCATAATGCTTGTATCCATCACTTTGCTTTAAATATTGCTTTGTCTCCCATATGCTTAAATAAAAGAGTTTGGTTTGGATTGAAAAGTAAAATATCCAATGTTGCATGAGTATGAATGGAAGTTGGTGGTGGCATATGTGTTTGATTAAATGCATGACTCATGAAATAAGTGTTGCATAATATCATTCTCATTCAATTGTGAGTTAGCTTGCTGTTACAAAGACTCCTATCAATAATGAAACAACCCTTGGTAACAAAAACAGAAAGAAAAGGAAGAAAGAAAATGCCAAAATGGCAAGAAAAACAAAGAATAAAGGTTGGACACCAATGGCTTGAACCTTAGGACAAATGTCTGTGGTGTTCTTGTACTGAGATCTGCTTGGATGAGTAAATTCTAAGGGGTATTTTGAAACCCGGTCACTTAGATCAACTGATTTGGGATGGCCAATTGAAAATCCACAATAAAGAGCAACTTAGATACAAAGCACTTAGTGATCCAAAGAGATGCTGGGCATCAATGATCCTAGGAAGAATTAATGAGCCAAGTGTCTGTGGTGGAGAGATGTTGAGCAAAAAGAAAAGAAAATAAAGCCAAAGGCTATGCTGCAGCATTTGACACCCAACCTATAAGAGAATAACAAGCTTGTCAAAGCATTATAAACCAAGAAAAGTTAGCAAGGGAGTAATAAAAAGGTGAGTCTTATAACAGCAAGTTTAGCAAACCTTTGATGCAAAATGTGTATTATGCAGCAGCAGCAATAAATGAGTTGTCATTGTCTGCATAAATGCCCCATAGATCAAGTTCTACTATCTGCATAATAAGGATATACATTCTTTTCTTATTCATTTCATTTACTCTTAGTTTTGATGCTTGCTTGGGGACAAGCAAGGTTTAAGTTTGGTGTTGTGATGACAAGTCATCATATACCCATTTTTCAAGCTAATTTCACTTGTTTTATTAGCATTTATGCACTTTCTTGCATCCTAAGTAAGTAATTTGGAGTGAAAATGCATAACTTCTTTAAATCAAGCAACCACCATGAATTTAATGTTAAATCATGAGGATTAAGCTAATTTTAAGTGCATTTTAAGTGATTTATAAGCCTCTTGAATTTAGTGATACTTTGAGTGGTTGTTTGGTTTATTATAGGTGAAGAAAAGAAAAGAAAATGAAAAGCGTGGCCTTAGAAGCGTAACACAAGAAAAGGAAAGCGTGGCCAAAAAGGAGAGAAGCGTGCCACATTGCAATGGGGGAAGCAACATTGCCCTCCACAAGGGCAGAATGCCCTCTAGGAGGGCAGCATTAGGTGACCAAGTAAGCATAGGCAACTCTGCCCTGCCCACTCCAAGGGCAGAGCACAAAATGTGCCTTAGAACCAAGAGAAAGCAAATTCTGCCCTGCCCTTGTGGAGAGCAGAATCGGGCACCTCAAGGAAAGAAATCAAGAAAAAAAGGCTACCCATGCATGCTACAAGGCTCGAACAAGGGACCATGAGGAAGCCAAGCCTTGAGACCCACTACCGTGCCAAGAAGCCAAAAAATAAAAAAGCGTGTTTGCACTCTCCCAGGTTCGAACCCGAGACGTGAAGGAAGGACCCTGCCCTGCCCTTGGCGCGGGCAGGGCAGCAATTGAACTAGGCGCACCAATTTTGAAATCTGGCGCACCAACTTTGCTTCCTGGCGCACCAAAATCTCGTCCTGGCAGCATCTGACGCGCGCGTTCCTTCCCTGGCGCACCAAAGCTTGCCTGCCCTGCCCTTGGCGCGGGCAGGGCAGCGTTCAGCACCATCCGCACGAACAACGCCCCCTGGCAGCACCATCCGCACGCACACCTCGTCCCTGGCGCACCAAACTTTCCCGCCCTGCCTTTGGCGCGGGCAGGGCAGCCTCTGGCGCACCAAACTCGTGCCAGACGCGCACCAACACACAACATGGCCGCACCAATTGCTAGCACCAAGCCTCATTTTTCTGCCCTGCCCTCCACAAGGGCAGGGCAGCCTCCTGGGAGTGGTTTTTGGGCCAAAATTCAAATTAAAAATTCATTTGAACTCATTTCTTCACCAATTCAAAAGCCCATCCAAATCCCATTATCCAAGAATAGAAAGTGTATAAATAGAAGCTAGTTTGATGTAATTAGGAACTTTTTGACTTACCTTTTGCTTGACCTTTTTTTTAGCTACCTTTGCTTTGAGCTTTGAATTCTTACTTTTATTTTGGAGCTTTTGAATTTCATTTTCTTTGAGCTTTCTTGAGAGATTTGTCCGAGCACCAAGAGGATCAAGGGAGAATTGATTGATCTCCTTCCTCATTTCCCTTGGGCAATTCTACTCTTCTGTTTCTGAGTCTTGGGTGTGTGAAATTGGGGAAATTCTGTCCCAATTCCCATTCAAGCTCTTTGCACTTTGTTTTCTGCAAAATTGAATTCCAATTCTGTTCTTCTATTACATCTTCTTTAATTTTCTGTCAATTGCTTAGATAATTCAGATCTGGGAAGGAAATTGGGTTTTAGGCTCTGCTACCTAAGCCCTTGGGATCCTGAGATCACAATTCACTTGGGTTCTTCTGTGAACCTCTGCTGCATTTTATTTCCTTTATGTTTGAATGCTTATTGATTCTAATTCAATTTCTGATCTATCAATCGCTGCAATTTATTTCTTCTCTGTTTAGATCTTGCAATCCCATTCCTCAATTCCCTTTTATATTCAAGTCATTTATCTTTCTTGCCATTTAAGTTACTGCAATTTAAGTTTCTTGAAAACTTTAAGTTTCAGTCATTTACTTTCTTGTTCTTTAAGTTTCTGCAATTTTACTTTTCTGTTCTTTATTTTACTGCATTTCTCCCTTTCCCCTTTACATTTACTGTCATTTACTTCCTGTTAAACACAAATCACTCAACCAAAACTTGATTCGCTTAACTAAATCACCCACTAAACTAAAATTGCTCAATCCTTCAATCCCTGTGGGATCGACCTCACTCATGTGAGTTATTATTACTTGATGCGACCCGGTACACTTGCCGGTGAGTTTTGTGTTGGATCGTTTTCCACACATCAAAACTATTCATATTTGGATCTCTTCAGAACCTTGGAAGAGGAATGAAGAGATCATGCTAGAAATACTTTCTCATGCTGGATCAAATTGGATTTGGATAGATATGTGACTATAATCCTACCAATACTTGATTTGGGAATGCATGTGGTATAATCAGTGACCATACTTCATCTCTTCTCATGAGCAATTGACCAAGGAATTGGCTATTGATCAAGATTTGAGAGATTAGATTACCAAGGAATTGGAATTCGATCATTTAAGATTGCCAAGGAGATCAATGAATGCATTGATTGAGGAAGAGATGAAAATGAATTTGATCTGGAGAATGCAATATCTCCTAAGCCCAATGAACTCCCCATTTCTGATCTTACCCATTCTCTTTAATTTCTGCCATTTACTTTTATGAGCATTTCCCCATTCCCATTTAAGATTCTGCAATTTATTTTCTGCCATTTACATTCAGCTCTTTATTTCTAGCATTTACTTTTTCTGCTATTTACCTTTCTGCAATTTAATGTTCTGTAATTCTCAAGTCAAATTCTGGTTCGCTCAACTAAAACATTCCTCTAATTAAAGTTGCTTGATCAAATCATTCTCTGTGGGATTCGACCTCACTCTATAGTGAGTTTTTACTTGATGACAATTCGGTTCACTTGCCGAAGGGAGATTTGTTACTAGACGGATTTTCCACGCATCAAGTTTATGGCGCCGTTGCCGGGGATTGATTTTGTATCAACAATGATTAAGTTGGAGGATAACTAGATTGAGCAATTTTTTTTATTTTGCTGATTTAAATTTCTGTTTGAGCAATTTACTTTCAGTTTTAGTTGTTTTCCTCCCATTTCATTACCCTTTTATTCCAGTTGTTTACGATCTTTTTTCACTCACCCACTAACTGTTCGATATATTGCATCACTCACACTAACATCATTTTTTTAGAATAGTTGCTGCATTTATTTCCTTGCTCCTGCCTTGTTGATTGTATGACAGGGAGAAGAAGCGGGGCTTCAACTTCCTTTGATTCTGAACCTGAGAGGACCGTCCTTAGATTAAGGAGGAAAGCAAGAGGAAAAAGAGTAGTATGTGCTGAAGAAGAGGAAGAGTACTTTGAACCCAACATGGAAGAGAATTTGGAGAACAACCATGAAGAGGAGGTTCATAATCAAGGCCATGCCAACCGTGCTGGGCAAGAAAGGAGGGTCTTAGGATCCTATATCAATCCTAATCCTGGAAACTGTGGGAACAGCATTCAGAAGCCCACCATACATGCCAACAATTTCAAGCTAAAACCTCAGCTCATCACTCTTGTGCAGAATAATTGCTCATTTGGAGGAGGTGCTCAAGAAGACCTGAACCAACACTTGACCACCTTCTTGAGGATTTGTGACACAGTGAAGTCCAATGGAGTCCACCCAGATGTCTATAGGCTGCTCTTGTTCCCTTTTTCACTCAGGGACAAGGCATCTAAATGGCTTGAATCCTTCCCAAAAGAAAGCCTGACAAATTGGGAGGAGGTAGTGAACAAGTTTTTGGCAAGGTTTTACCCCCCTCAAAGGATCAATAGGCTGAGAACTGAAGTGCAGACGTTTAGACAGCAAGATGGGGAGACACTTTATGAAGCTTAGGAAAGGTTCAAAGATCTAACAAGGAGATGCCCACCAGAGATGTTTAATGAGTGGGTCCAACTTCACATCTTCTATGAAGGTCTTTCCTATGAGTCAAAGAAGGCTGTGGATCATTCATCAGGAGGCTCTTTGAACAAGAAGAAAACCATTGAAGAAGCCATAGATGTCATCGAAACAGTTGCTGAGAATGACTACTTCTATGCCTCTAAAAGAAGTAACACTAGAGGAGTAATGGAGCTGAACCACATGGATGCACTGTTAGCCCAAAATAAGATGATCACCAAGCAGCTAGCAGATCTTACCAAGAAGGTGGAAGAAAACCAAGTTGCAGCAGCCATCACCTCATCACCAACTCAAGAAGGAGTAAACATAGGAGAAGAAGGTGACTGGGAGCAAGCCAACTATGTGGGAAACTCACCTAGACAAGTCCATGATCCATACTCCAAAACTTACAACTCTGGATGGAGAAATCACCCCAACTTCGGATGGGGAAATCAACAAGACCATGGTCAAGATCAAAGATGTCCAAATCTCAGCAGCATAACTCACCAACATGCCACACCTAGACCATATCAACACTCACATAACAACCCCTCTCAACACCTATACCAAAGCCAACCTAACCATTCTCATTCCTCCAATTTCAACTCACCATCACCTTCTGATGACAGACTCTCAAGGATTGAGAACTTACTTGAAGGCATATGCAAAGAGATTCAAGACAACAAGGTGTTCAAGGAGGAAGTGCGAGCCAACTTTAAGAACCAGGGAGACACCATCAAGAGGTTGGAATATCAAGTAGGTTATCTCTCTGAGCAGATTCCCAAACCTACAGAGGGATTCCCAAGTGATACGGAGAAAAATCCAAGAGGAGAAACAAAGAAAGTAAGATGGGAAGATTGCAAGATGGTCACTATAAGTGATCAGGAGACCAAGGACAAGCCAAAAAAGCTGTCAGAACAACCTGAAGATACCTCAGCAGAGAAGCAGGAAGAAGATCACCAAGAACCCAAAATCTCACAGCAGGAGTTGCTGAGACTCTATGCACCCTTTCCCCAATTACTCAATGGTGCTGTGGAGAAGAGAATATACTCAAGGTTTCTTGATTTGTTTGCATCCCTCCATGTAAACATACCATTCATCAAGACCCTCCAACAAATGCCAGCATACATCAAGTATATGAAGGAGCTGCTTCCCAGGAAAAGCTCACTCAAGGGAGGCCAAACTATAGTGATGAATAAGGGGTGCAGTGCTCTCATTCAACCAAAATTGCCTACAAAAAGAAAGGACCCAGGGAGTTTTTACATTCCCTGTGCTATAGGAGAAACCATGTTTGATAAAGGACTCTGCGATTTGGGAGCGAGCATCAACTTAATGTCCTTATCCCTTATGAAGAGGATGCAGATCAATGAGATAATGCCCACAGATGTAGTCATCAGGCTGGCTGACAAAACTCAAAAACAAGCAATAGGAGTGGTGGAAAACGTGTTGGTGAAGGTTGGAAAATACTTCGTCCCGACAAACTGTCATATTGGACATGGAAGAGAGTCACACTCACCCAATCATATTGGGAAGACCATTCCTAGCCACGGCCAGAGCACTCATAGATGTGGAGCAAGGGGAGCTCATTCTGAGGATCCATGATGAACAGCTCACCTTCAATATTTTCAAGCACTCACAAGAAATAGATCAAGAGAACAATGAACCAAAGAAAGATCAACGTGAGATACTAAAGGATGAAACAATCACTGAAGCACAACCAGCAACTCTAGGAATCCCATCGATTGAGGAACAAGGCAAACAGCAAATGCCACAGCTCAAAGAGAATCAGGAGGAACCTAAACCACCAGAATCATATGAGACCAGCAACAACATTCCCTTAGAGGAGGAAGTCACAAAGAGTAAGACAACATCACAAGGAACAAAGAAGAAGGTACCAAGGAGGTGGAGGAACAAGAATATCCCTACCGAGGACTTCTCTCCAGGGGATAAAGTGATCTCAGCTTACTTCCCAAATATCCCCCCAAATCTCCCCACTGTACCATCTTAGTTACCTAAGGTCTTCACTATCATCAGAGTTCTCTCCTTGGAACATGTAGAGATCATTGATACAACCACTGGATATAGGTCTACTGCCAGAGGAGAAGACTTGAAGCACTATCAACCTCCCTGATAAAGGGAAAACGTCAAGCTAGTGACGCGAAAGAAGCGCTTCATGGGAGGCAACCCATGTTTTATATGCTTTTAGAAAATAGTGAATAAGTCAATATTCATGAATTCCAACCCAAACTTGACAAATACTTGGTGAAATCCTTATTATGCAGTATATAGTGAAGAACAAGTTTGGTGTTCAAAGCATGCCAAGAGAGCATGAATGCAATTCAGAGCATGCCAGTCTTGGAGCTTTAAACAAAACTTTTTCATCACAGTGCTACAAACTAAGTTTGGTGTCATCCAAGGTGCCACCAAGGTGCATATAAGGATACACAGTTACTTAGTTAGTTGGTGTTCATGAGTAAACAATCTAGTTCTTTTTCCTTATCACTTTTGTCGAAAAAAAAATTTAGTTTTTTTTATGATATTAATTATTCTTTATTCTATTTTATAGGAAAATGGGAAAAAGCAAAGGGAGTGGAAATTCAAGCGCTCAAGAGGGACAAAAAGAGGACAAGCAAGGAGGAGAGCATGGGCATCCACATGAGTAAAAGGTGGTGGAGTTCTTTCTTTGGTCCATTTTTTTCTATGCTTTAAATAAGAAAGATCTTGTATGAAATAGAACATTCTTCCATGATAATTTGAATTTTATTTTCAATTCTGTCTTTAAGTTTCTCACAGTTTAGGTCTATGTTTGCTAGTCTGAATGTCACTACATCTTTTCCTTACTTAATTGTATGCTTGTCCCTTTTAATCAAATGAAAAGAGAATGATTGTTTTATAAAGGACCAGAGTGGAGCTCATATTATGGAGTAAGTTCCTAAGTTTGTGGTGTAATCATAAGTTAGCTAAGTTGGTTCACCAACAAGGTGGGAGGACAACTATCTGTCATGAATCCTATGCTTTGAACACACCCCATGAGGCTAGCTAAATAACAAGATCCTAATAAGAAAAAGTGAAAGAACAATCAAAGTTGAAGAATAAACGAAAAAAAAATAGCAAGAAAAGAGGCTAGGCACCAAGGGTTTAAGTCTTGAGGAATTTGTCTTTGGTGTTCTTGTACCAAGAATCTGCTTGGATTACTAAGCTCTCAGGGATGCTTTATCACCTGGTGACTTGGGTTAACTAACCCGGGATTATCAGCTGAAAGTCCACTATCAAGAGCAATCCTTACTACAGAACATTTAGTAGCCCAAAGAGGTGTTGGGCACCAAGACCTCAAGGAAGGAAAATAAACAAACCATGTGCCTGTGGTGTGTATGTATGGAGGAGAGGCTTGAAGAAGTAAGTCCTTAGGGGTGTTTCAACACCTAGCACCTTGAACCAACTGGTTTGGGAGTGTTGGCTGAAAGCTTATTCTAAAGAGTTGCCCCCTTACAGAGCACTTAGCCTAAGAACACAAATAAGCCCTGAAATGACAACGAAAGGATCAATGAATAAAAGTCTCATGGGATGCAATCAAGTAAGTATCTAGGACATGATAAAGGTCTGAAAGCCAGTGAAGGAATGAACCTAAGTTGCTATGCATGAAACCACCATAAAACCAGGGACATGACTTCCACAAGAATGATTCATTTCTCTTGGAATTCCATTCATCATTCTCTTGTTCCAGTACTTGCTTAGGGACAAGCAAGCTTTAAGTTTGGTGTTGTGATGCCAGGGCATCTTGGCCAGTTTCACTGACCTTTCTTTAATGTTTTTAGGGTAGTTTCATGCATTTTCTTAAGAAATAAGATAGTTTTGGATGGATATTCACTTACATCTTGTTCAAGCATACATTGTGCACTTTACATGATTTCATGAGAATTTTGCATGAATTATATGACAAATTGGATGATGCATGACTCATGACTTGTACTAGAACTTTGATGCACTTTGTTGCTTGATTTTAGGACAAAAGAAGCGAAGAAGAACCACGTTAGCAGCCATGTTAGTTTAGCTAACGTGACCTCTAACGTGGAATGGGAGCTAGCTTGCAAAGTTAGTGAGAAAGGTAATCGCCAATAACGCCCTCGAAGCCATCATAGCCCACGTTAAGAGTCACGTTAACTAAATTAACGTGAACTCTAACGTGGAAGAAGACAACAAGGCCAACGTTAGTGACACTCTCCTTTGTCACTAACACTAACGTTGGACCAAGCTCATAATTGGCCACGTTAGTTGCCACGTTAACTTAGTTAACATGGACTCTAACGTTAAGAAGCGAAAGAGAAGCCAACGTTAGTGACATTCACCTTTGTCACTAAGTATGGCTCATATGGCTCATAGGATGGTTGATATCGTGGATAAGGGTTAGGATCAGATAAGGGTGTTTGGTAGTAGGGGGCTTGTGAGTATGGTGGTTCAAAGGTGTGTTGGAGAGGTGATTCATAAGTATATGGTGGGGCTTGCTGGTAATTACAAGGGGTCCACCATATTCATTATCTTGGTACGCATCCTGGAATGGCTCTTGACCATAGTAATTTGGTGGAGGTTGGTTGTCACGAAGAGTTCCACTATAACTATTGTCTTGGCACGCATTGTAGAATGGTCATTGTCCATGTATCTTGGAAGGTGTTGTTGCCGAAAGGGTTGCTCAGATCCTCGTGGCTCCATCCATTTATGATTGTTTTGACCTTGATGTATGTTCCTGTTATAGCTTCCATTCATTTCAACAACATTAGAACCAAACTCAAAGTGACGGAAGTGAGAACTCATAGTAGCTAATAAAAATTAAAAACAAAAATAAAAACAAATAAAAAACAAGCAAAATAAAATATTTACAATAACCAATAATAAGGCACACGTTTGCATTTCCCCGGCAACGGCGCCATTTTGACGAGCAGATTTCTATCGTTAAAGAAATTTAAAAATATAATCGCGTTGTTATTATAGTTTCTAAACCAACAGGAAATCCTTTCGTACAAAAATTTTGGTTGTCACTTGAGCAAACCCAATAAAATTTATAACCGATGTATTTAAATCTCGGGTCGTCTCTTGGTTATGGAAAAGTATCATTGGGTTTTCGAAATAAGGAACAGGTAATTTAAATGGCAAAAAAAAATAAATTAATAATTAGAAAAGCTCTTGGCAAGGTATAAGAACTAGAAATCCCATCCTAGTTATCCTTATCAGGTGTGATGAAAATTGTTTTTTGCTCCCACTTAGTTAACCCTTACTAAATAAAGGAAAGTCAAGTGGACTAATTAATATGATTCCTCAAGTCCTAGTCAACTCCTAAGGAAATACTAACTTTAGAGGGATTCAAATCAACCAGCAAACTTCAAATATCAATCAACAGCTGAGTTTGATAATGCAAGTATCACCAATTACTCAACCAAAGCCAAAGGGTGTAAAAAGCTAAATCAAAGTCATAAATATGAATGACCTCAAATTGCATAAATAAGATAAATCAAGTCTGACATAAGGATTCATAAATTAAAGTAATAGAATAAATAAAAGTAGAAGAGAAACTAAAGAAAAGGAACATTGAACCTGGAATTGGGAAGAAATAGCCTAAAACTAATAGAAATCCTAAATCCTAAAACCTAAGAGAGAGGAGAGAGCCTCTCTCTCTAGAAAACTACAACTAAAACCTAAAACTGTGAATAATGAATGTTGTGTTCTGTATCTATGCAATCCCCCACTCTGTAGCCTCCAATATGTGTTTTCTGGGCCAAAAACAGGGTCAAAAATAGTCCAGAAATTGCCCCCAGTGATTTCTAGTTCGTACAGGTTGCTGCAAAGTCACGCGGAAGCGTCGTCCACGCTAAAAGCGTGGATTGAGTTTTTGCCAGGTCATATATCTGCGTGATCCACGCGTTCGTGTCGCCTGGATTCGGGGAAGCTATGACAAATTATATATCGTTGCGAAGCCCCGGATGTTATCTTTCTAACACAACTGAAACCGTGTGATTTGGACCTCTATAGCTCAATTTATGGTCGATTTAGTACTTGGAGATCAGGCTCGCCAGCTTTAGCAGTTTCTTCAGTTTCTTGTATTCCTTCAACTTTTGCATGCTTCCTTTCCATCCTCTAAGCCATTCCTGCCATGTAATCCCTGAAATCACTTAAGGCACATATCATGGCATCTAATGGTAATAAGAGAGGATTAATAATAGCAAGTATAAGGACAAAGAAGCATATTTTCAATCATAGCACAAAATCAGGAAGGAGAATGTAAAGCCATGCATTTTGTATGAACAAGTGTATGAAAGATTGATAAAATCCACTCAATTAAGCACAAGATAAACCATAAAAAAGTAGTTTATCAATCTTCCTCGGCCCGGCAGTGTCAGAAGTTGGCTTCTTTGGAGGCACTTGAGAAGACCCTTCTCCCGAGGTCTTCGACGACAGTAGCTGTCGCCTTCTTGGCCTTACGGAAGGCCTTCATGGAATCAGAAGATTTCACCATCTCTGAAAAAGAAGCCAGAAAAATAAGTTACAATAACAGAGAAGGATAGAATTCAGCTATAATAGAAGAAAACTACTAGCAAAGAAGTCGGACGCTACCTAGCTCGGCACGAAAGAGGGAGGGATCTCCTAGAAACCTCTTTGTGTCCAGATGAGGAGGCTCCCCCCAGTGCTCCTCTAAAACACCCACAAAAGCCTGTTCAGCCTCATCTAAACTCTCCCAAGAATACTTAGTAGCTACTATATCTTTTTGCCAACACAAAGGGAAGGTCGGCTCGCCGTTTTCATCTAAAAAGAAAGGTTGGGCATTCTCGACAGCTCGGACCTTAAAGTAATAGTTCTTAAAATCTCGAAAGGACTCGTCAAATATTGAAAAAACTTTCTTTCCCTGGGTAGCTCGGAAGGAAATCCAAGATAATTTCTTCTTGGCTACTCCAGGCTTGGTCAACACAAAAAGATAAAGAAAGAGAGACACGGTAGGTCGAACACCTAATTCCTGACACAACAGCTGAAAAATCTTAATGAAGGCCCAAGAATTTGGATGAAGCTGGGAAGGGGCTGCGTTGCAAGGCCATAAGAGGTCGGTCTCGAAAGCATAAAAGGGATGGTGATATTCAGCAGACTAAAGAAATAGTCATAAGCATAAAAGAACGAGCGTTCTCCCTAAGTCAAGGGGCGAAACTAACCCTCTCCTCAGGGTCGGGCAACAATAGCTCATAATTATTTTCATCGTCCCTATTGCTACAGATCCTATGGAACATCCTAAGCCTCTCACAGTACTCCGGATCGGCCATAGTAACATACATCCGGACTATAGAGTCCAGCCAGTCGGCCATGCCAGCAGGGATCTTGGTAGACATCTCAATAAGGTTTTTTCGGGAAGACATATGGAAAAATACACCTACAACAAAGGAAGATAACAAGGGTCACTACTAAATAACTCGGACAAAATAAAAAAAGAAAAGGAACAACCAATCAACACAGAGGTGGGGCAACTAAAAAGGGCACCCCAGGGACTACGAAAACAAGGAGTATTCAGCAAAACCCAGGGGCACCCTTTAGAGACAACAACAGAACATGAACCCAGAAAAAGAGACGATGTGAAAATTGGAACCCTAACCAGCCTTAACCCCTAACCAGCTTTAACCCTCTCAAACATGCAAGGAGCTCAACCTAAGTACCAGCATTTCTTCATACATTCAGTAACAAAAGCAAAAGTACCAATAGTAATAGAAACCTAAAAGGTGTACATAGCAGCAGCAGAGAAAATCACAACATCGATAAAAAACAAAGACGCAATCTTTTTGCGGAAAGAATCAAGCTTCTCAAGGAAAACTCAATAAAAATCAAAACTTTGCAAGCATACAACAGTAAACGCACATAAAAGCGACTATCAAAGCATAAGAAGGAAAAAGAAATACCAACCTGCAGAGAAGAAGGAGTAAGAGCGACAACTATTCAGAGAAAAGCAACGACAAACACACACCAATGAGTGCCTCTTTGAGTAATGGAGGTAGGAGGCTTAGGGGCGTAAAATCAGAAAAACAAACAAAGAGAGAAGAAGAGAAAAGGGAGTAAGAAACCGAAAGTGAGAGTAAGACCTTCTTTAATTTTAAAATGAAATGCAAAGAGGGAAAAGAAGAAACGGAAAAAAGAAATTAAATGAGCCTTTTAAACCATCGCGCATTCCCAAGAAAGCGCAACGCGTGCTACAATTAAAGAAAGAAAGAAACGCTTCGCAATCAAGCAGAGGCAATCCCAACAGGAATTCTAAAAGAGATCCACCAGAGGCGAATGGTCGAGCACGACTTCCTCAAAGGGGTCAAAGTCTAAAGACACAACCTCAACGGAAAGGTCGAACTCGAGTAGGGGTTCTGTTCATACCCTGGGTCGAGCTATACAGTCCGGGATGATCAAAGAAGTAGCGACTGACCTCTTAAGGAGGATCGCCACCGACCTCTTCTTAAAGGGCTAAGCCAAATCGCCGCAGAGGCCCAAGTAGGCCCAAACGAAAAGACGCAGCCCACCCTGAAGGCGGCTGGCCTAAAAAAAGATAAGGAGGCTTCTCTCAAAGATAAGATAAGATAACTAACTTATCTTAAAGGTCACTCCACACTACTATAAAAACACTGGAGCACCCAGGTATAACTCATACTTTGATTCTACATAAAATCCTGCCTAAAGCATGTGCTAACTTAAGCATCAGAGTCTCTTGCAGGTACCACCCCCTCCGGTGACCTAAGGATCGGCAAACTCCATTGGATTCAGCGAGCCGGTCACAGCCATTCTGACCTCATCAAAAGATCTCATCCGAGATCGTCCTTCAGTTTCAGGTAAACCTCGGAACACTTACCTTGACCCTAGTCCCATTACAACCTTTGAGAAAGCCCTCATGATATTGCATGCATGCATTAAATAATTGTTCATTATTAGATGAAAAACAAATCTTGGAAAGCATGAGTAGAAGAGAATTGAGTGAATCAACCCTATACACTAGAGCAACTAGAGTGCAAACACTTCCGGTGAGGGTTCGATGCTCAATTCCTTGTTCCCGGCTTTCATGAGCTTTCTTCTTGCAAGTCTATTTGTATTTCATTTTGATATTTGAATTGGTAGGACTCATGAATCATCATACTACTTGGCCCTACTTGTTCATGTATACCTTGGAGATTGGTTTACTTTTAACCAAGTAGATAGAGTCATATTGCATTTAGTTACATGCATGTAGATAGGTTTATATAGTTCCTTTGCATTGAATAAATGTTGATACCCCTTTTCTTATCCTTCTTGGTTTAGCATGAGGACATGCTATTGTTTAAGTGTGGGGAGGTTGATAAACCCCATTTTTAGGGTTTATCTTGTGTTGAATTTAGAGGGATTTTATCATCTTTTCCCACATTTATTCAATGAAATAGCATGGTTTTGTAATTCTCCTTTAATTGTGCTTAAGAGTTTAAACATGCTTTTTAGGTCTTAAAATAGCTAAATTTGATTCCCCTTGATTCCATTAGATGCCTTGATATGTTTGTTAAGTGATTTCAGGTTTAGAAGGCAAAGATTGGATTGAGGGAATGAAGAAAAAGCATGTAAAAATGAAGAACTCATGAAGAAATGAAGGAATCGCAAAGCTGTCAATCCTAACCTCTTCGCACTTAATCGATCATAACTTGAGCTACATAGGTCCAAATGTGGCAGTTCTAATTGTGTTGGAAAGGTAACATCCGGGGCTTCAAAATTATATAAAATTTTCAATAGTTTTCTGGAGTTTAAAGACGCATACGTGTCGTTCTATGCGCATGCATTGCATGATCCGCGTGGGCCATATGTTTAATTGATTTGTTATTGTCATTTCCTTGCTTGAATAGTAGTAGATTTACATTTATCTTGCTTTCTTTTTATACCTTCCAAGAGTTTGACAAAATGCTTGGAAGGATGTTAGAGTAGATTTTTGTTCTTGGCTTGGGATGGTAACTTAGGTGACCTTGAGTTACTAATGTCCAAGTGATTGATAATTGATGTCCATTGACACTAGCTTTCACTGAGTCAATTAGTGAGTGGTTAGGACTTATGGAGTGGGATTGATAAAGCTCATTTGACTTTCCTTTACTTGTTAGAGGATGACTTAATTAGATTGATCCTTGCAATTATCATATTGTGGTTAGTGACAAGGATAGAGATCCTTAACTGTAACACCCTACCATACAGAGTCTTATGCTTAAGTCATAAGTCAAAGATGGCAAGGTATTACGACCTCTAAAATAAAAGTATAGTACATATAGTAGTATGAATGATTGATTATAACTAGGAGCCTTTGTAGAAAAAGGGGTAAACAAAAACCGCAACTCGAAAGCGCAACACTCCGATCGATAACGTAACGAACAAGGATAACCAACGCGTGATTATATATATATAAAGGAGTGTCAAAAACAGGAATATCATGACCCAAGATCCGGCTGCGAAGATAACCGGTCCGAGCATAACAATATATACATATGATAAAAATAAGGAAAACCCCAAGGAAACCCAAAGGAACACCAAAATACAAAACCTATTCTCCAAAATTCTCCCATAAGAGGAGTCATCACAGTTTGTATTATTTAATGGAGATAAAAGTATCTAAGCAAAACATATAAACCAAAACATAGCCCCGAGAACAAAGGATCTTCGCAAATCTAGAAGTCTCCAGCATGCCTCAGCGAGAAACCTCACGTCCTGCATCTGAAAACCACAAAATTCGCATGGGTGAGAACCAGAGGTCCCCAGCATGGTAACAGCTTCCACATATATAATACATAATAATGGAGGAAAGCCAAAGGCAATCCTAGAACTTCCTCCAGATAATATCAAAGCTTATAAACAAGCTAGACCATAAAGGGCATCTGACTAAAGATTCTTCAGTCTAACTAATACTTCCCTTTCCAATTCCTTCAGACCTCCCAACCACCAGCAGGAGTATAATGTAGCAAACACAATTATATCAAACAAAGAATATACGAATAGGAACAGTTAAGGCATTTAGACAATTAGCAAGTATTATGCAGTCAAATAGGCAATCTCAAACAATTCATATAGTATGCATATGATGAATGCCTGTTCCTAGTGGCTGATGATATCATCTTGTCGGTTATAGAGCCAACCCGACAAGTCCTGGTCGCTAACCATTGGACTATCCCTCTGTCATGCATCCCCAACTCGAGTTATACTCGTCATAAACTTGATCATAATCATGATCTTTATCCATCACCCTCACTGGTGAATATTTACAGGGGCGAGCTCATCCGGGTCTTTCACAGTGCCCGGCCACACTTACGACATAGGGTCAACAGAGTATCAAGTCTCAACCTGGAGCACGTGGTGGCTAGCCACTGCTACTACCCAGGGAAACTCGTATCTCAGATAGTGGAAGTGCAAATCACAATCATCAATAATTCAGCATAAACATGCATGAATTCTCATCCATGGATCAACATCCATATCAGCCATCCGGCTCACGGTTAAATCCATAACCAGCCAATATTCATAGCATACACAGTTATTCCGGCTCACGGTTCAATCCAGAACCAGCCAATTCATAAACAAATACGGCCCTTCGGCCAATGGCATAACAAGCACTTCCACCACCATCCTCCACATCTCACATAATCATCAATGATCCTCATTGATTATTCATTTTTCCCTTGCTTCACTCGCAAGTTACCTCATTCACTAGCCCTTTTCTAATAGCTAGGCATATCATAATGATTTAAGATCTAAGTGGTGAGATCGGAGGCTTAGAAGTATGAGATTTGGCTTTTAAAACTCAAAAATCAACCTTGGGAAGAAAACAGGGCCACGCGTACGCGCACTCCACGCGCACGCGCGGATGGCCTCAAAAACTTCATCGACGCGCAAGCGTCAAGCACGCTAACACGTGGGTTAAAAATTTGCCAATCGACGCGTACGCGTCAACCACGCGTACGCGTGGGTGTTCTCGTGCCCCAGGCACAACACTGGCACAGTTCTGGCATGACTCTCTGGAAAATGGCTGGGCATTGGGTGCAGTACCATCGGCGCGCCCGCGCACATCACGCGCACGCGTGGATGACGCTTTCTGGAAGATCGGCGTGTACGCGCCAGGTGCGCCTACGCGCAAGGGGTTATTCTGCTAAAAATTTTCTAAGTTAAAAGCTACAGAATTCACAGATTTAAACCCCAATCTTCCAACGGACATAACTTCCTCATTTTAAATCGTTTTTCACCCGTTCTTCGAACGGCATGGACTTCCCGGATCCAATTTCATTTCTAAACAGGTTTGACATAGAACAGAGATCCGTAGTCCAAGTTATGTCCCACCAAAGTATGCCCAAAAACCATATTTTCATACAAAACCACAATATGCCATTTTCAAAACAAGCCATTTTCAACTCTTTTCAAAATCAATCAAAACTTGCCAATTTCATCCCTTTTCTTTGAAATCAATCAAAATATATCAAATTCAACATCAAGCCTCCTCAACTCACACATTGACACATTACCACAATTTACAAAATCACTATCTCATCATTTTAACCCACTTCACCCAAGTGGCTCAAACTCAAACATATTGACATATCATATACTATCCCTCATGCCAATTCTCAACAACACCAATTCCAATAAATTATTATTGTACACAATCAACATCATACTCACCATCAACATGGTTCAACCCGCAATTCAACCATAACTAATCATCAAGCATATATCACAACATGCATATTTCTCATACCTCATACCACCAAGGCATCATTAGTCATCATTACATATATGACCACAACATATATATCAATAATTCAACAACATCAACCATTCAATGCCTATCTTAGGGCCTCTAGCCTAAGTATTTCCTACCACATTACATATTAGATACGGGAAACCGAAACCATACCTTAGCCGATTTTCCCAAGCTCACCCGGAGCACTTCCAAACCACTTATCCACAAGCTCTCAAGGCCTCAATACCTCCAAGAACAGATTTTTTCACCACCAATCCCTTTCCAAGCTTTTCAAAATCACCAATCAAGCTCCAATATCCACACATACACAACCTAAGCCACAACCATCATACCCATATACAACATCTCAAAACCCAAACATCATAAAACAACAAAATACACTAGGGTTGAGAATCTTACCACACCCAAGGTCCAAGGAGACAAGATTAACCTTCTCCTTCAAGAGAGTTGGGTCCTATAACATCAAAGAACCCAAAATCTCAACATTTCACCCATGAAACTCGAAAATAAGGGCTGAGATTTCGAACAGCAACACGTGGCTTACCTCAAGATTGGTTGTATGGCTTTTGTAGAGCTCTCCGCGGTGAACGCGTGGCCGCAAACGGAGCGGCAATTGGAGCTCTAGATCAAAAGTTATGGTGGTTTGAAGATCAACCAAGGGAGAGAACTTGAGAGAGTGTTCTTCCTCCCTTTCTCTCTAATTTCAGCTTGTGTGTGTAACAAATGAGGAGAGAGAGTGCTGAAAACTAGGGTTTTGGTTAAGTTATGTTGGGCCAAGGGCCCACTTTGGGTCCAATTGGCCCGGTTTGGCCTGTTCGGTCCAATCTTGGTCCGGATTCTATAAAATTGGTACCAAAATTCTCGTCTCAATCTCCTCTATCACATTTAGCCATAAAAATCACATTTTAGGCTTTCCAGAATAAATTCTCATTTATGGGTTAATTAGCCGTTAATTAACCGGGTTTTACATTCTACCCACCTAATTGGGAATTTTGCCCACAAAATTCAAATGCAATTACCTGGGAATAAATGCGGGTAATCCGTTCGCATCTCCGACTCAAGTTCCCAAGTGTGTTCCTCAACACCGCCTCGACTCCATGCCACTTTGACTAATGAAACCTCTTTTCCACGCAACCGTTTGATACTAGTGTCATCAATTCTGACCGGAGCCACTGTAAGCGTCAAATCTTCCCTTAATTGAACCGACTTAGGTTCTAACACATGACTAGCATCAGGAGTGTACTTCCGAAGCTGCGACACGTGAAACACGTCGTGCAGGTTCGAAAGATGAGGTGGTAGAGCCATCCGATACGCCACCGGTCCAACCCTCTCCAGGATTTGAAATGGACCAATGTATCGAGGATTCAACTTCTTTGCCTTAATCGCCCTACCTACTCCCGTGGTCGGAGTAACCTTAAGGAAAACATGATCTCCTTCCTCAAATTCTAAGGGCTTTCGCCTCTGATCGGCGTAACTCTTTTGACGACTCTGCGCCGTAAGCATCCTATCACGGATTTTCTTGACTTGTTCAGTAGTCTCAGCTATCATTTCCGGTCCCAACAAGCTTTTCTCTCCAACTTCATACCAACATAGCGGAGATTGACATTTCCTCCCATACAAGGCCTCATACGGAGCCATTTCGATGCTCGCATGATAACTATTATTGTATGCAAACTCCACTAATGGCATATACCGATCCCAACTCACCGGTTGGTCCAAAACACAAGCTCTCAACATATCCTCTAGTGTTTGGATCGTCCTCTCGGATTGACCATCGGTTTGAGGATGGTAAGCCGTGCTCAAGCTTAATCGGGTTCCAAAAGCTTTCTAAAATGCACCTCAAAACCTTGAAGTGAAACGAGGATCTCTATCAGAGATTATAGTAGCAGGTACACCATGAAGTCTCACAATCTCCTTTATGTATAACCGTGCTAACTCCTCAAGGGTGTAAGTCATCCGAATGGGTAAAAAGTGAGTTGACTTCGTCAGTCGGTCCACAATCACCCAGATAGCATCAAAACCAGCCCTAGTCCTTGGCAATCCCGACACAAAGTCCATTGCAATACTTTCCCACTTCCATTGCGGAATCTCTAATGGTTGCAACATCCCGGAAGGTCTTTGATGTTCAATCTTTACCTTTTGACAAGTTAAGCACTTTGAAACATATTCCGCCACATCATTCTTCATACCCGGCCACCAAAACATCGCCTTTAAATCATGGTACATCTTAGTACTTCCCGGGTGAATGGAGAATCTGCTTTTGTGTGCCTCCTTTAAAATATCTTGCCTCAAAGTGCCAACATCCGGCACAATGATCCTACCCTTGAATCTCCATAACCCATCTTTTTCTTCCGACACTCTCCACCGTTTTCCTTGCTCAATAGCCGGTAACACCTTCCATAACGCTTCATCATTTTGATGAGCCTTTAGGAGTTCGGACTTAAAGTCACTTGAGATTTCTAATCGGCTCAAACACAAGGTTCCGGATACTTCTCGAGCACCGATTTTTAGACTCTCAAATCCCTTGAGCAACTTCTCCTCTTGAAGCATCATCCAAGCCGCATATAATGACTTCCGACTTAACGCATCCGCCACTACGTTCGCCTTTCCCGGATGGTAATTCAACTCAAAGTCGTAGTCCTTCAACAATTCCATCCACCTCCTTTGCCTCATATTGAGCTCTTTCTGATCAAAGAGATACTTCAAGCTCTTATGATCAGAGAAAACATGGAACTTAACCCCATAGAGATAATGCCTCCACACCTTCAAGGCAAACACAACCGCAGCGAGTACCAAATCGTGCGTAGGGTAACTAACTTCATGAGGTCTCAACTATCGTGAGGCATACGCCACCACATTACGATGCTGCATCAGCACGCACCCTAGACCCTTCGATGAGGCATCACAATACACCTCAAATGGCTCATTCGGCTCGGGTAACACTAACACAGGTGCAGTGGTCAACTTTTTCTTCAATGTCTGAAAGCTCTCCTCACACTCAGGAGTCCAAACAAATGGAGTGTCTTTGCGGGTTAACTTTGTCATTGGCAAAGCTATCTGTGAAAAGCCTTTGATAAACCTTCGGTAATAGCCAGCTAAACCCATAAAACTCCTTATCTCTGTTACGGTGGTTGGTTTCTTCCAATCCATCACAGCCTCTACCTTAGTTGGATCTACGGCTATTCCCTTCTTACTCACCACATGGCCCAAAAACTTCACCTCACTCTTCCAAAACTCACACTTCGACAGTTTTGCATAGAGTTTCTTCTCCTTTAGAATCTGCAACACGGTCCTCAAGTGTTCTGCATGCTCTTCTTCAGTCTTGGAATAAATCAGTATGTCATCAACGAACACAACAACGAATTTATCCAAAAACGGACGGAAAACTTTATTCATGTAATCCATAAACACTGCAGGAGAATTCGTCAACCCAAAAGACATTACAGTGTACTCGTAATGACCATAACGAGTCCTAAAAGCGGTCTTAGGGATATCCTCACCCCTCACCCTTATCTGGTGATAACCGGATCGCAAATCGATCTTGGAGAAAACTCCAGCTCCTTGTAACTGATCCATGAGATCATCAATTCTCGGCAATGGGTACTTATTCTTTATTGTAACCTTATTCAGCTGCCTGTAATCCACACAGAACCGCATACTCCCATCCTTCTTCTTCACCAGTAACACTGGAGCACCCCACGGAGAGACACTTGGTCGTATAAAATTCTTTCCCAACAGATCCTCTAACTGAGACTTTAGCTCGTTCATCTCTAACGGTGACATCCTGTAAGGAGCACTTGAGATTGGTCCCGCTCCGGGCACCAATTCAATAGCAAACTCAACCTCTCGGTTAGGTGGAAACTCATCAATATCATCAGGAAACACTTCCGGAAACTCACACACAACCGGAATCTGTTCCAACCTTTGATCATCCCCCGAAACACCTGCGGTTAACAACAGGATACCCTGACATTCGGTTCTGGAACAGTTCACCATCATCGAATTCAAGTAATAATTATTCACCACGACCGGCCCTTCTGTATCTTCCGGCATAAAGTACACCGACTTTGTAGAACAATCAAGCAAGACATGGTTCTTAGATAACCAGTCCAATCCCAAGATAAGATCAAGACCAATCATCGGCAAGCAGATTAAATTATGAACAAAATCATGCTGCTTGAACCTAAGGAAACTTCCGGGCATCCTAGCCTAGTCACCATGGCTTCATGGGTAGCATTATACACTCTTAGATCATATCCTAAAGTTACAATCTTCAATCCTAACTCATGGGCTTTCTCAAATGCAATGAATGAATGTGATGCTCCCGAATCAAATAAAGCATTTAAAGTTTGACTAGCCATTTTACAGTTACCTCTAATGAGTGTCTCAGATCCCTCAGCTCCTACAGTTGAAGTGGTGAACACTCGACCAGTCAGCTGTGCTTTCCCAGCACCTTGTTTCTGCTTCTCCGGGCAGTTTGCGACTTTATGCCCCGCTTTCCCACAATTGTAGCACAAGCCCCATCCGGTCTTGTATGGTGCTCTCGGATGGTGAATTCCATACCTAGTACAAGCTTGATCATTCTGAGGCTGCTTCCCAAACCTCTTCCCTTGGAAATTGTTGTTGTTGTTGTGCCTTCTGAAAGAGCTTCCCCTCTTGAAAGACGGACCTCTAGGTGCAAAGCTCTTCCCTCGGTTCTGTGGGAATGATCCTCTGTGAATCCCTTTCTCAGCAGTTGCCCTTTTCACACACTCCTCAGCAACCCTACACTTGTTTACCAACTCGGAGAAGGTCCTAATCTCCATTGGTCCCACTGAACTGAAAATATCACTCCGGAGTCCTCCTTCATACTTAACACACTTCCACTCCTCATATTCCACCGGAGTCCCTTGGCACATACGAGAGAACCTGAACAGCTCCTCAAACTTGTCAGTATACTCTGTTATGGACATGGTACCCTGCTTCAGTTGTAACAATTCAAGTTCCTTAGCTGTCCTAGCAGAAGTCGGAAAGTACTTCTTATAGAACTCCTCTTGGAAGACATTCCAGGTGATATAATCATCACCCTACTGCAGAAGACGTCGGATACCTTGCCACCAATGCGACGCTTCACCGACAAGCATATAGGTAGCAAACTCGACACGCTGCCCTTCAGGTACCACTTGTGCTTGCAGTGCTCGCTCTATAGCCTGAAACCACGTATCAGCCTCAGTCGGACTAGTAGTCCCCTTGAACTTAGGTGGATTAACCTTTAAAAAGTTTGCTAGTGTCATCGGGCCCTGAACTCCACCTCCATCATTACCATGGTTGTTCATCTGTTGACCAAGAGCCTCAGCAGTGGCTTGCATAGCAGCAGCCATGTTCTCCAACGCAGTCATAAAGTTCACCGGGTCATTAGGGTTATTCTCCGGCGCACGAGCATTCGTACGACCTCTCGCACTACCTCTACCGCGTCCACGAGGCGCCATCTGGTTCCTATGCATACCAAACAATCGATATTAAGTTGATCAGTCTCAATATCGGAAGTCTAGTACTTCAAAGTCCCAAACGCATGCTCATGAACGTTTATGCCAATTATATCAAGCAGATATACTAATATCACATAACACACACACAGAGAATGCACAGAAGCATAATCAGTCCATCCCTCAGGCTCTACAGGAACAAACTGCTCTGATACCATAATGTAACACCCTACCATACAGAGTCTTATGCTTAAGTCATAAGTCAAAGATGGCAAGGTATTACGACCTCTAAAATAAAATTTTAGTACATATAGTAGTATGAATGATTGATTATAACTAGGAGCCTTTGTAGAAAAAGGGGTAAACAAAAACCGCAACTCGAAAGCGCAACACTCCGATCGATAACGTAACAAACAAGGATAACCAACGCGTGATTATATATATATAAAGGAGTGTCAAAAACAGGAATATCAAGACCCAAGATCCAGCTGCGAAGATAACCGGTCCGAGCATAACAATATATACATATGATAAAAATAAGGAAAACCCCAAGGAAACCCAAAGGAACACCAAAATACAAAACCTATTCTCCAAAATTCTCCCATAAGAGGAGTCATCATAGTTTGTATTATTTAATGGAGATAAAAGTATCTAAGAAAAACATATAAACCAAAACATAGCCCCGAGAACAAAGGATCTTTGCAAATCTAGAAGTCTCCAGCATGCCTCAGCGAGAAACCTCATGTCCTGCATCTGAAAACCACAAAATCCGCATGGGTGAGAACCAGAGGTCCCCAGCATGGTAACAGCTTCCACATATATAATACATAATAATGGAGGAAAGCCAAAGGCAATCCTAGAACTTCCTCCAGATAATATCAAAGCTTATAAACAAGCTAGACCATAAAGGGCATCTGACTAAAGATTCTTCAGTCTAACTAATACTTCCCTTTCCAATTCCTTCAGACCTCCCAACCACCAGCAGGAGTATAATGTAGCAAACACAATTATATCAAACAAAGAATATACGAATAGGAACAGTTAAGGCATTTAGACAATTAGCAAGTATTATGCGTACGCGTGGGTGTTCTCGTGCCCCAGGCACAACACTGGCACAGTTCTGGCATGACTCTCTAGAAAATGGCTGGGCATTGGGTGCAGTACCATCGGCGCGCCCGCGCACATCACGTGCACGTGTGGATGACGCTTTCTGGAAGATCGGCGCGTACACGCCAGGTGCGCCTACGCGCAAGGGGTTATTCTACTAAAAATTTTCTAAGTTAAAAGCTGCAGAATTCACAGATTTAAACCCCAATCTTCCAACGGACATAACTTCCTCATTTTAAATCGTTTTTCACCCGTTCTTCGAACGGCATGGACTTCCCGGATCCAATTTCATTTCTAAACAGGTTTGACACAGAACAGAGATCCGTAGTCCAAGTTATGTCCCACCAAAGTATGCCCAAAAACCATATTTTCATACAAAACCACAATATGCCATTTTCAAAACAAGCCATTTTCAACTCTTTTCAAAATCAATCAAAACTTGCCAATTTCATCCCTTTTCTTTGAAATCAATCAAAATATATCAAATTCAACATCAAGCCTCCTCAACTCACACATTGACACATTACCACAATTTACAAAATCACTATCTCATCATTTTAACCCACTTCACCCAAGTGGCTCAAACTCAAACATATTGGCATATCATATACTATCCCTCATGCCAATTCTCAACAACACCAATTCCAATAAATCATTATTGTACACAATCAACATCATACTCACCATCAACATGGTTCAACCCGCAATTCAACCATAACTAATCATCAAGCATATATCACAACATGCATATTTCTCATACCTCATACCACCAAGGCATCATTAATCATCATTACATATATGACCACAACATACATATCAATAATTCAATAACATCAACCATTCAATGCCTATCTTAGGGCCTCTAGCCTAAGTATTTCCTACCACATTACATATTAGATACGGGAAATCGAAACCATACCTTAGCCGATTTTCCCAAGCTCACCCGGAGCACTTCCAAACCACTTATCCACAAGCTCTCAAGGCCTCAATACCTCCAAGAACAGATTTTTTCACCACCAAGCCCTTTCCAAGCTTTTCAAAATCACCAATCAAGCTCCAATATCCACACATACACAACCTAAGCCACAACCATCATACCCATATACAACATCTCAAAACCCAAACATCATAAAACAACAAAATACACTAGGGTTGAGAATCTTACCACACCCAAGGTCTAAGGAGACAAGATTAACCTTCTCCTTCAAGAGAGTTGGGTCCCATAACATCAAAGAACCCAAAATCTCAACATTTCACCCATGAAACTCGAAAATAAGGGCTGAGATTTCGAACAGCAACACGTGGCTTACCTCAAGATTGGTTGTATGGGTTTTGTAGAGCTCTCCACGGTGAACGTGTGGCCGCAAACGGAGCGGCAATCGGAGCTCTAGATCAAAAGTTATGGTGGTTTGAAGATCAACCAAGGGAGAGAACTTGAGAGAGTGTTCTTCCTCCCTTTCTCTCTAATTTCAGCTTGTGTGTGTAACAAATGAGGAGAGAGAGTGCTGAAAACTAGGGTTTTGGTTAAGTTATGTTGGGCCAAGGGCCCACTTTGGGTCCAATTGGCCCGGTTTGGCCCGTTCGGTCCAATCTTGGTCCGAATTCTATAAAATTGGTACCAAAATTCTCGTCTCAATCTCCTCTATCACATTTAGCCATAAAAATCACATTTTAGGCTTTCCAGAATAAATTCTCATTTATGGGTTAATTAGCCGTTAATTAACCGGGTTTTATATTAACCATCAACGCTTGCCAAGACCTTTTTTTACCATTTGAGTTCCTTTACTTTCTTGTCATTTATGTTTCTAGTCTCTTATATCAAAAACCCCAAAATATACAATCCATAGCCAATAATTAAGCACTTCATTGCAATTCCTAGGGAGAACAACCCGGGATTAATACTCTCGGTTATTTTATTGGGGTTGAACTTGTGACAACCAAAATTAATTTTGATTTGAGGATTCGTTGTTGGTTTAGAACTATACTTGCAATGAGATATTTTTGTGAAAATTCTTTATCATCAATAATCCTCACATCACCTAGATACTAAGAAGATTTTGGGGGATTCTACTCTCCCCTGTTCCGAGTTAGGTAGTGCCCGAGCTCTACTTTTGTGAAAATTGTCTTTGTATTGATTTGAAATTTTGCCCTGATTTATTAATGTAACTATTTTCCTGGCTTCCTTTTCAGAAATGGTGAAATCTTCAGATTCTATAAAGTCTTTTCGGAAGGCCAAGAAGGCGGTGGCTGCCAGAATTTATCAAACAAGACGTTGGGGGAGGGTGTTCTTCGGGCCAGTTGCCTCCCAAGAAGCTGGCAACTAAGTCTCAAGGTCCGAGGAAGATTATCCCAACCCCACGGGTTTGGATAGTTCCTTTCGACCCACTTCAGATGGCTTTTGTTGCTGCCTCCTCCCATACTGCTGGTCTCCCTCCAAAAAGGCAAAGGACTACAGGAACTTATAATCTGCACGACAAAGAGTTTTATGTTATGGCCTTTGCCTCAAAATTGATTGCTTCTTATGGCCAGGTTTCGACTGACGATGTGTCGATCCTTCACCACCTTGACATCATAACAAGCAATAGCATTCGGATGGCCAATCTTGGTGCGGCCTTATCCCGAGTTGTCTGGGAGTCCCTGGTTCGTGCTATCAAAGCCTTTATGGAGGATCCTAAGTCTAAATATGATAGGATTAAGGCTTTGAAAGATGAGTTAGATGCCAGGGTGGCTAAATTGGAGCCTGATGTTGAGAAGGAGAAGTCTAGAGCTACTTTAGCGGAGGCCGCTGCTAACCTGGCCGAAGAGATTGCCAAGAATGCTAAGGAGAGCTATACCTAGACTTATGCTGAGCTGTTGAAAACGAGGGAGAGGCTTTAATCTGCTGAAGATGACTACGCCGAGCTTCAAGGCCACATGGTGAGCAGTATGATCGATATGTATGAAATTCCGAAAGCTCAGGTACGAGTTCTTGCTCCTGACGCCGACCTCTCCCTTTTTAGTATGGACAATGCGGTGGAGGATGGCAAGATTGTGCCTGTGACGTGGCAAAAATTGGCAAGTTAAAAAATTATTATAAGAGATACGTTGCGAGTACAGTCCTTAACCAGTTGAAAATCCGCTTATCAATTTAAAAGGTTTGTCACAATATTGAAATTAAAATACTAGGAGTATGAATCCCAGGTCGTCTCCCAACGAGTTGCAGAAAGATGTACTATTTTATTAATCAGGTTTTTTCAAAAATGGTTGAGTTCATAAACAAGAAATTAAATAAGAGAATTTAGATCATTTAAATAAAAGCCTTGACTGGGAGTAGATTAGTTGGAAGCCCTATTCTTGTTGAAGTACTCTCAAGATTAATTAATAATTGAAGGTTGCTTTGCTTAGTTATCCATTACGAGGTAAAGGAAAGTCAAGCAAGTTAGAAAGCTATTTCTAGTCACAAGTCCTAATCCTCTCCCTTGGGAAGGACTAGTGTCAATGACTAGAGGGTGATCCAACAATAAACCCAATTACAATTTTTTCTCTTGAGTAATCCAACTCAAGGTTTCCTTTCAATCATCTCCCAATCAATTTATGGAACTACTCACTCATCATAATTATAAACTTCACAGAATCAATAGGGAAAATAAAAGAAGACATAATAAATAATGATAAAAGGGATTAATTAAAAATAAAAATAGTTCTGTATTAATAATTTGTGAAAATAATCCAATTTCAACTCTAGAGGAATTAAGAATATGGAAGAATAAATGAAAAGTAAATAACAAACTATAGTGACTAGTACCGGCGGTAGACTCTTCTCCAAAGCTAAAGCCAAAATCTTCAAAATCCTAATTATGAATGTTCAAGTGAGAAAACCTAGGGGAGAAGTAAATTCAGATCTAAAACTAAAAATTATGCGGAATGAATGTTGTTCTCTGTCTCTGCATGTTTTCTGGCTCTAATCTGTGTTTCTGGGCCAAAAACTGTGTTGAAATGCGGCCCAAAAACTCTGCCAGCGACGTCTGAAATTCTACAGATCGCGCACGTCACGTGGTCGCGTCGTCCACGCGTTCGCGTCACTCAGCATTTCTCGTACCATGCGTGCACGTCGTCCATGCATTCGCTTTATTTGTGCAGCTTCCAATCCACGCGGTTGCATCAGGCACGCGAGTGCGTCATGTGATTTCTTCCGTTTCGCGCGGTCGTGTCATCCATGCGACCGCGTGACTTCTCGCTGGTCATCTCCTCAATTATTTGTGTTCCTTTCATTTTTTCATGCTTCCTCTTCATTCCTTATGCCATTCCTGCCCTATGAAGCCTGAAACATTTAACACACAGATCACGGCATTGAATAGTACAAAGGAAGATAAAAATATATAACTAAAAGATCTTAGGAAGCATGTTTTTTAATCATAGGATATTTTTAGGAAGGAATTGTAAATACATGCAAATCATATGAATAAGTGGGCAAAGACTTGATAAAACCACACAATTAAACACAATATGAATCACAAAATGGTGGTTTATCACCCTCCCCACACTTAAACATTACCATGTCCTCATGCTAAGTTGAAGGAGATAAATACGAATGAATAGGAACATGCAAGACTCATGTAATGCAATGCAACCTATATGCATATGAATGCAACTATATGATTTTGTCTACATGATTAAAAATAGATAAGTTCTATAAGACAAAACATGGGACAGATTTCACTAATTCAATTCATATTGTAAAAGCAGATAAATTTGTAAGAAGATAGCTTGTGAAAGCAAGGAGTACAGGATTGAGCATCAAACCCTTACTGTTGGTGCGTGTGCACTCTAATCAACTCTAGTATACGGGGTAATCACTCTATCCTTCTCTAATCATGCTTTCAAAAATTTTATTTTTCACCTAATCAATCAACAATTTTAAAATGCCAATGCAAACATCATGAGGTCTTTTCATGGTTGTAATGGGGCTAAGGTAAAGGTGAGGATACACATATGGCTAAGTGAGCTTATATATTGAATCTTTAATTAACCCAAGCTCCTACCTAACCTAACATACATATACTCTATATAATTTCAACATTCATCTTAGCTACCCAGAATTTTCTTTTCAAATTCCATATTCATGTATCAACCTTTATTTTAATTTTATCACATGTGCATTGATTATTAAATTCTGACTTATTATTGGGATGATTTTGTCCCCTTATTCACTAAAACAAAGAAAATATATTTTTTTTTTGTATAGCTTACCAATGCACATAGATTTGTAATTTCCTTTTACGGTTTCACATGAATAGGTACCCAAATTTCCTTTTATTTTATTATGACATATTTTTCTATTACCCTTTATTCCCAAAATTTTTCCATACTCAGTTAACACACAAATTCTATCTTAAGCTAACCAAAGATTCAATTGGGAATTTCAATTGTTTTCCGCTTAAGGCAAGTAATGTGGTACAATATGGAACGAATGGGATTAAAAATAGCTCAAAGTGGTTAATAAAGGTAATTAAAAAGGGTTGGCTTATTTGGGATATGTGAGTTAAACAAACAATGGCCTCAATCATATGCATGCACATAACACATTAATTTTGGACATATAGGATAAAACAAAATTCAAATTACAATCATAGAAAAGTAAACACACAAGAGAAAAAAAATGTTTATGGTTAAATAGTGTAACCATGTATTTAGGCTCAAAGTCTCACAGGTTGTGTGTTCTTTTAGCTCAAAAATCTTATTCCAATTTCAACTTCAAACAAATTTAACATAAATGTTTTGATTTAAATTAGTGAAATTTTCAAAAAAATATGGTCTTAAAAGAAACTTATTGCCTTTTTAATCATGTAGAACATGCATGCAATTAATCTACTAATAGCAATCTATCCTATAATAAAGAAGAAGAAATTGGTGTTAGGGAAAAAGAATTACCTCCAGAAGTCAGGTACTGACCGACCTCCCCACACTTAAGGCTTTGCACCGTCCTCAGTGCCATCTGTTAGGAACAGGGGTGTGCTGGTGGCAGTATCTCCACAATCGGGACCGTCATGGCTCCCTGTGCTGGTGAAGGAAGTGGTGTCTGGAGTGCCTGGGTCCTCGACAAGTCTGTGGTTGCCTGTGAGTAGCTTGATGAGCGGATAATTTATACGCTTTTTGGCATTGTTTTTAGGTAGTTTTTAGTAAGTTTAAGCTACTTTTAGGGATGTTTTCACTAGTTTTTATGTTAAATTCACATTTCTAGACTTTACTATGAGTTTGTGTGTTTTTTTGTGATTTCAGGTAAATTCTGGCTGAAATTGAGGGACTTGAGCAAAACTCTGAAGAAGGCTGACAAAAGGACTGCTGATGCTGTTGGAATCTGACCTCCCTGCACTCGAAATGGATTTTCTGGAGCTACAGTACTCCAATTGGCGCGCTCTCAACAGCGTTGGAAAGTAGACATCCAGAGCTTTCCAGCAATATATAATAGTCCATACTTTATTCGAAGAATGACAACGTAACTTGGCGTTGAACGCCAAGTACAAGCTGCTGTCTGGAGTTAAACGCCAGAAAAACGTCATGATCCGGAGTTGAACGCCCAAAACACGTCATAACTCGGAGTTCAACTCCAAGAGAAGCCTCAGCTCGTGGATTAATCAAGCTCAGCCCAAACATACACCAAGTGGGCCCCGGAAGTGGATTTATGCATCAATTACTTACTCATGTAAACCCTAGGAGCTAGTTTATTATAAATAGAACATTTATCTATTGTATTAGAGGTCTTTGATCATTCGGTCTTGTGACCACATAGGGGCTGGCCATTCGGCCATGCCTGGACCTCTTACTTATGTATTTTCAACGGTGGAGTTTCTGCACACCATAGATTAAGGGTGTGGAGCTCTGTTGTACCTCAAGTATTAATGCAATTCTATTGTCTTTTATTCAATTCTCTCTTATTCTTATTCCAAGATATTCATTCGTACCCAAGAACATGATGAATGTGATGATAAGTAACCCTCATTATCATTCTCACTTATGAACGCACGTGATTGACAACCACTTCCGTTCTACAGGCAACAAGAGCTTGAATGTGTATCTCTTAGATTCCCCAACAGAATCTTCGTGGTATAAGTTAGATAGATGGCGGCATTCATGAGGATCCGGAAAGTCTAAACCTTGTCTGTGGTATTCCGAGTAGGATCCTGGGATTGAATGACTGTGACGAGCTTCAAACTCCTAAAGGCTGGGCGTGATGACAAGCGCAAAAGAATCAAGGGATTCTATTCCAACCTGATTGAGAACCGACAGATGATTAGCCGTGCTGTGACAGAGCATAGGAACGTTTTCACTGAGAGGATGGGATGTAGCCATTGACAATGGTGATGCCCTACATACAGCTTGCCATGGAAAAGAGTAAGAAGGATTGAGTTAAAGCAGTGGGAAAGCAGGCGTTCTTGAGCCATACAGTATCTCCATTCGCTTGTCTAAAATTCTCACCAATGAATCTGCATAAGTATTCTTATCCCTTTTATTTATTTTATTTATCCAATTTAATTCCATTTGACTCTATGATTCCAATCACTAACTGAGATCTACAAGGTGACCATAGCTTGCTTCATACCAACAATCTCTGTGGGATCGACCCTTACTCGCGTAAGGTTTATTACTTGGACGACCCAGTGCACTTGCTGGTCAGTTGAACGGAGTTGTGTCCACTCGTGCCAAATACCTGAATTCCACGATTTTACAATGAATGCACATCAAAGAATAGTGATCACAATTTCGTCCACCAAGTTTTTGGCGCCGTTGCCGGGATTGTTCGAGTATGGACAACTGACGGTTCATCTTGTTGCTCAGATTAGGTAATTTTCTTTTCAAAAATCTTTTTCAAAATTTTTCTTTCCTTTTTCGTTTTTCAAAAATGTTTTTCGAAAAAAATTCAATAAAAATACAAAAAAATTAGAAAATCATAAAAATAAAAAATATTTTGTGTTTCTTGTTTGAGTCCTGTGTTAATTTTTAAGTTTGGTGTCAATTGCATGCTTTTAAAATTTTTCTTGCATTTTTTCGAAAATCTCATGCATTCATAGTGTTCTTCATGATCTTCAAGTTGTTCTTGATAAAGTCTTCTTGTTTGATCTTGATGTTTTCTTATTTTGTGTCTTTCCTTGTTTTTCTTGTGCACTTTTGCATTTATATTTTCCATGCATTAAAGATTTCTAAGTTTGGTGTCTTGCATGTTTTCTTTGCATCAAAAATTTTTCAAATTATGTTCTTAATGTTCATCATGATCTTCAAAGTGTTCTTGGTGTTCATCTTGACATTCATAGCATTCTTGCATGCATCTTGTGTCTTGATCCAAAATTTTCATGTTTTGGGTCATTTTTGTGTTTTTCTTTAAAAATTCAAAAATAAAAAAAAATATCTTTTCCTTATTTTCCTCCAAATTTTCGAAATTTTGGGTTGACTTGGTCAAAAATTTTTAAAATTAGTTGTTTCTTACAAGTCAAGTCAAAATTTCAATTTTAAAAATCTTATCTTTTCAAAATCTTTTTCAAAAATCATATCTTTTTCATTTTTTATATAATTTTCGAAAATTTCAAAAATTATTTTTCAAAATATTTTCAAAATCTTTTTCTTATCTTTTTATCTCATTTTCGAAAATTAACTAACAAGTAATGTGATTGGTTCAAAAATTTGAAGTTTGTTACTTTCTTGTTAAGAAAGGTTCAATCTTTAAGTTCTAGAATCTTATCTTGTAGTTTCTTGTTAGTTAAGTAATTTTAAAAATTAAATCTTTTTCAAAATATCTTTTTCTTAAAAATCTTTTTATCTTTTTATCTTATCTTTTTCAAAAACTTAATCTTTTTCAAAATTTGATTTCAAAATATCTTATCTAACTTCTTATCTTCTTATCTTTTTCAAAATTTGATTTCAAATCTTTTTCAAATCAACTAACTAACTTTTTGTTTGTTTCTTATCTTTTTCAAAACCAACTAACTACCTATCCCTCTCTAAATTTCGAAAATTCTCCCTCTCTTTTTCAAAAATTCTTTTTGTTTTAAATTTTAATTTTAATTATATTTTGTCTTTGAATTACTAACCTCTTTTTCAAAAATTATTTTCGAAATTTCTCTTCTCTTCTCTTATTCTATTTAATTTATTTATTTACTAACAATTCTCTTCACTTCTCTTCATCTCAAATCACCACCTCTATCCTTACCCATTCTTCTTCACTCTTCTTCCCTTTCTTCTTCTACTAACATAAAGGAATCTCTATACTGTGACATAGATGATTCCACTTTCTTTTCTTGTTCTCTTCTTCCCTATATGAGCAGGAACAAGGAAAAAGACAAAAGATTCTACCTCTGAGTCATGGGAGATGGAAAGACTAATATAAGCCGTCATAGCTCAGTGGTAGAACATGTGGCTACAAATCAAGAGATCCCTGAGATACCTCAGGGGATAAATTATCCTCCACACAACAATTGGGAGCAAATAATGATAAAAACACCAAAATCACTAGGGATCATGGAACAGAAGCAAGGAAGAGACATAAAGGAGCTCAAAAAGCACCATTGGATCTTCAAGAAGGCGCCACCCTCACTCAGGTGGACTCATTCCTTGTTCTAAAAATTTTTTTTTTCTACTTTTCGTTTTTTTTATATGTTTATCTACTTCATGATCATCAGTATGTAGTAACTATGCCTTAAAGATTATGAATAATTCCATGAATCCTTCACCTCTCTTAAATGAAAAATGTTTTAATTCAAAAGAATAAGAAGTACATAAATTTCGAATTTATCCTTGAATTTAATTTAATTATATTGATGTGGTGACAATACTTTTTGTTTTCTGAATGAATGATTGAACAGTGCATATGTCTTTTGATATTGTTGTTTATGAGTGTTAAAATTGTTGGTTCTTGAGAGAATGATGAACAAAGAGAAATGTTATTGATGATCTGAAAAAAATCATGAAATTGATTCTTGAAGCAAGAAAAAGCAGTGAAAAAGCAAAAGCTTGAAAAAAAAATGGCGAAAAATTGAGAAAGAAAAAGAAGGAGCAGTAGAAAAAGCCAATAGCCCTTAAAACCAAAAGGCAAGGGTAAAAAGGATCCAAGGCTTTGAGCATCAATGGATAGGAGGGCCCAAGGAAATTAAATCCAGGCCTAAGCGGCTAAATCAAGCTGTCCCTAACCATGTGCTTGTGTCATGAAGGTCCAAGTGAAAAGCTTGAGACTGAGTGGTTAAAGTCGTGATCCAAAGCAAAAAAGAGTGTGCTTAAGAGCTCTGGACACCACTAACTGGGGACTCTAGCAAAGCTGAGTCACAATCTGAAAAGGTTCACCCAGTCAAGTGTCTGTGGCATTTATGTATCCGGTGGTAATACTGGAAAACAAAGTGCTTAGGGCCACGGCCAAGACTCATAAGTAGCTGTGTTCAAGAATCAACATGCTTAACTAGGAAAGTCAATAACACTATCCAAAATTCTAAGTTCCCAGAGATGCCAATCACTCTGAACTTCAAAGGAAAAAGTGAGATGCCAAAACTGTTCAGAAGCAAAAAGCTACAAGTCCCGCTCATCTAATTATAATTAACATTCATTGATATTCTGGAATTTATAGTATATTCTCTTCTTTTATCCTATTTGATTTTCAGTTGCTTGGGGACAAGCAACAATTTAAGTTTGGTGTTGTGATGAGCGGATAATTTATACGCGTTTTGGCATTGTTTTTAGGTAGTTTTTAGTAAGTTTAAGCTACTTTTAGGGATGTTTTCACTAGTTTTTATGTTAAATTCACATTTCTAGACTTTACTATGAGTTTGTGTGTTTTTCTGTGATTTCAGGTAAATTCTGGCTGAAATTGAGGGACTTGAGCAAAACTCTGAAGAAGGCTGACAAAAGGACTGCTGATGCTGTTGGAATCTGACCTCCCTGCACTTGAAATAGATTTTCTGGAGCTACAGAACTCCAATAGGCGCGCTCTCAACAGCGTTGGAAAGTAGACATCCAGAGCTTTCCAGCAATATATAATAGTCCATACTTTATTCGAAGAATGACGACGTAACTTGGCGTTGAACGCCAAGTACAAGCTGCTGTCTGGAGTTAAACGCCAGAAAAACGTCATGATCCGGAGTTGAACGCCCAAAACACGTCATAACTCGGAGTTCAACTCCAAGAGAAGCCTCAGCTCGTGGATTAATCAAGCTCAGCCCAAACATACACCAAGTGGGCCCCGGAAGTGGATTTATGCATCAATTACTTACTCATGTAAACCCTAGGAGCTAGTTTATTATAAATAGAACATTTATCTATTGTATTAGAGGTCTTTGATCATTCGGTCTTGTGACCACATAGGGGCTGGCCATTCGGCCATGCCTGGACCTCTTACTTATGTATTTTCAACGGTGGAGTTTCTGCACACCATAGATTAAGGGTGTGGAGCTCTGCTGTACCTCAAGTATTAATGCAATTCTATTGTCTTTTATTCAATTCTCTCTTATTCTTATTCCAAGATATTCATTCGTACCCAAGAACATGATGAATGTGATGATAAGTAACCCTCATTATCATTCTCACTTATGAACGCACGTGATTGACAACCACTTCCGTTCTACAGGCAACAAGAGCTTGAATGTGTATCTCTTAGATTCCCCAACAGAATCTTCGTGGTATAAGTTAGATAGATGGCGGCATTCATGAGGATCCGGAAAGTCTAAACCTTGTCTGTGGTATTCCGAGTAGGATCCTGGGATTGAATGACTGTGACGAGCTTCAAACTCCTAAAGGCTGGGCGTGATGACAAGCGCAAAAGAATCAATGGATTCTATTCCAACCTGATTGAGAACCGACAGATGATTAGCCGTGCTGTGACAGAGCATAGGAACGTTTTCACTGAGAGGATGGGATGTAGCCATTGACAACGGTGATGCCCTACATACAGCTTGCCATGGAAAAGAGTAAGAAGGATTGAGTTAAAGCAGTGGGAAAGCAGGCGTTCTTGAGCCATACAGTATCTCCATTCGCTTGTCTAAAATTCTCACCAATGAATCTGCATAAGTATTCTTATCCCTTTTATTTATTTTATTTATCCAATTTAATTCCATTTGACTCTATGATTCTAATCACTAACTGAGATCTACAAGGTGACCATAGCTTGCTTCATACCAACAATCTCTGTGGGATCGACCCTTACTCGCGTAAGGTTTATTACTTGGACGACCCAGTGCACTTGCTGGTCAGTTGAACGGAGTTGTGTCCACTCGTGCCAAATACCTGAATTCCACAATTTTACAATGAATGCACATCAAAGAATAGTGATCACAATTTCGTCCACCATAGCTCATTGAAGTATTTGAATCGGCGGTGGTTGCGGCGCTCTCGGAGCTTTGCTTTCTGGTCTTGTTGGTCCAACCTCTTCAGTATTTGATGCAGCAGCTGACTAGTAGATGGTGGAGGAACTACAGCATCTTCTGTGGACTGGCTGGTAGTGGCAAGTGGTGGCCTGAGATATCTCCTGTTAAGGACGTACTAATCATCCCGTGGAATTATGGCTTTGGTGTCCCCAGCTCTGTAAGAGACTCTGGCTGCTGGGATAAGATCAGAAACCAAGGCAGGGAAGGGTAGGATGCCCGCAATTTGCACGAGTCCCATAGCATTTCGGATGTGTCTTGGTAGATTAAGAGGCTGGTCTGTGAGGATGCACCATAGTAAAACGGCCATGTCTGTGGTGAAAGAGGACTCATGAGTGCTCGGAAAGATGTAATGGGACATAAATTGTGCCCATACATGAGCCTCTAAGGTGAGTGCGGAAGCCGAGATTCACTTAGGATGGGAACGATGGTATCCGAAGATCCATTTGCTGCCAGGATGTGCGATAACTCTGAGAACAGCGTCCCAGTCAAATTTGTACGCCTGGCGCTTGAGTGCGGCTTCTTAAAAAGCGTCCAGTCCTTCTGGAGCGGTGGGAAGATCTAAGGCTCGTTGAATGGCCTCTTCTGTAATAGGAACTTGCTTCTGACGGATGTAAACAGACTGCATGGTCGGTAGGTGAAAGTTGGAGTAGAACTCAACTACCCAGGAAAGATTAACCTATCGTGGCTGTCTCTGTAGGAATCCCCAACGTCTTTGTGTAATTTGTGGCTCAACAAATTCGGCAAAACGCGGTGGAAGGATAAGAAGGTGTTCATTGTTGTAATTCTGAGCTGCCAGAATGGGAAACATCTGCTCACAATAACGATTGGGAAATCGTGCAGTGTTCTTTGCTAGGAAGGCTCTCTCTTTTTCATCAACCTTTGTAATCCTTTTAATTCTCTTTGTTGAGGGCTTGAATGCAGTTGAATAAGGCTCTGCCACTAATGCTCTTTTAGTTCCTTTCCTTGCTGTGGATTTGGGGGTAGCTTTCTCCTTGCCTTTCTTGGTGGCCATCCTAAAAGAAAACGAGTGAAGACATGAATAATGCAAGGGTTATAGCAAAGGAAAGAATGGGAAAGGTGGTAATCAATGCACAGGAATGGATAAAGGTGTGAACATATGGTCATGACTACATGTGACACATCAACAATGGAAATATAGCAAGTGCATGGGATGACAATTAAATGCAAGGTGTTTATTGGCATGCCGGTAAAGGACATGAGTAGCATAGATCAAGCATTCAATGTCCAATTTAGATTACCAATTCTCTCAAACTAATAATATATTTGTAATAACAATTATATGTAAGCAATAAAATATAGAAGGGGTATTTATGAAAAGCAAGCATTTAGAATAGTCGAAAAAATAGTGCATAATGCCATATGGGTGTTTTCACAAACACGTAGCATGAATGTTAAATAAGGTATGGAAAATATTAAATTGAACATGCAAGTGACCCTTAGAAAATAATACATAATTGTTAAAAAAGTCCTAAACAATCCACAAGCAATATACAAAAATAATGACCCAAATAAAATTCCAACACCAATAGGCGGAATAGGAAAAGAAAAAGAAAACATGGTTAGGGAAAGTAGAAGAGAAAGAAAAAGAAAACATGATAATAAAAAGAAGAATGAAAAAGTAAGGATGGAAGAAGAGAGAAGAAAAACCTTGATAATGATGGTGGAAGAGAGGGAGTAGAAGGGAGAAAGAAGGAAGAAAGAAGGAAAGGGGAGAAAGAAATAAGATTGGGGGAAAGAAAAGATAAAACAGTCTAGCAGATTTAAATGAGTTGGGCGGCACAAACGACGCGGACGCATGGGGCACGTAGTCGCGTGGAAAGCCCTTAAGTGAGATGACGCAGACGTGTCGGTCACGCGGACGCGTGACGTGATTTGCGCTAGTGGCACGAGGGCAACTTTGCGCTCGCACAACTCTCTATTTAAATTATGTTTTGCCAGAATTTGGGGTGACGCAATCGCGAGGTGGACGCGATCGCGTGGATGGCCAGATGGAAATAACGGCGTGGACGCGTGGGGCACGCGTTCGCATGGCAGGACTTGTGCGACTAGCACAAATGCAGCCCAAGTCCAACTCAACTCTCGGCCATTCACCCTTTTTACGTCGAATTGCAGGGCCACGCGTTTGCGTGGTCGATGCAGACGCGTGGGGTGGCCAATTTACAAATGACGTGATTGTGTCATCCACGTGGTCGCGTGGATCAAATTATGCCAAAGGCACGCCTCCAGCCATATTCCTGCGCAACTCTCTGTCCAATTTTCTTTATTTCTAATGCACATGCGACGCGTACGCGTCAGTGACGCTGGCGCGTCGTGTGCGATTTCTTCTTTTTTTTATACAAATGCAGATGCAAACTAAATGTGCTAATAATGAGAATAGTTATTGAAAAAGAAAACTAAGAGTAGAGAAGGGAACGATCATACCATGGTGGGTTGTCTCCCACCTAGCACTTTGCTTTAACGTCCTTAAGTTGGACGCTCCATTAGCTCAGTTTTCTACTGCAAGTGGATCCTCCAAGAGGAAGATATCCAACTCCTTGTTTTTCGTCACCTTCTCACCATGGTTAAGCTTCAAACGATGTCCATTAACCTTGATGAGTTCAGAGCTTGAAGGGTGACTTAGGTGAAAAACTCCGTACGGCTCAGCCTTCTCGACTCTATATAGACCTTCCCACCTTGATCGCAGCTTGCCTGGCATGAGCCTCAGTCTAGAGTTGTAAAGGAGGACTAAATCCCTAGGTTGGAACTCTTTCCTCTTGATGTGTTGATCATGTACAACTTTCATCTTTTCCTTGTACAGCCTTGAGTTCTCATAAGCTTCTAGGCGAAGGCTTTCCAATTCTTGCAGTTGTAACTTCCTTTCGGCTCCGGCTTTCTCAAATCCCATGTTGCACTCCTTTACTTCCCAAAAGGCTTTGTGCTCCACTTCAACTGGAAGATGACAGGCTTTTCCATAAACTAAGAAAAAAGGACTCATCCCAATGGGTGTCTTGTATGCTGTTCTGTATGCCCAGAGTGCATGTTGTAGCCTGGTGCTCCAGTCTCTCCTATGAGGTTTGACTATCTTCTGTAATATACATTTTATCTCTCTGTTGGACACCTCAGCTTGCCCATTAGTCTGAGGATGGTAGGCTGTTGCTACTTTATGAATGATCCCATGCTTCTTCAGAAATCCTATTAGTCTCCTGTTACAAAAATGGGTGCCTTGATCACTCACGATTGCTCGTGGTGATCCAAAGCGACAAATAATGTGGTTTCTAACAAAGGAAACAATGGTGTTAGCATCATCAGTACGGGTAGGAATCGTTTCCACCCATTTAGAAACATAGTCTATAGCTAACAATATATAAATGTGGCAATTAGAAATTGGAAATGGACCCATGAAGTCAATGCCCCAAACATAAAAAATTTCACAGAAAAGCATAATTTGTTGAGGCATTTCATCCCTCTGGGATATATTACGGAACCTTTGGCATAGGGGACAAGATTTACAAAATTCGACAGCGTCTTTAAAAAGAGTAGGCCACCAGAATCCACAGTCTAAGATTTTTCTAGCTGTTCTTTGAGGACCAAAATGTCTTCCACTCTCAGATGAGTGACAGGCCTCTAAAATGGACTAGAATTCTGATTGAGGCACACACCTTCTAATTACCTGGTCAGCGCCATATCTCCATAAATATGGGTCATCCCATATATAATATTTAGACTCGCTTTTCAGCTTGTCTCTTTGGTGCTTAGTAAAGTTTGGAGGAAAGGTGCAGCTAACTAGATAATTAACGACAGGTGCATACCAAGGGACAACCTCAGATACTGCTTGTAGGTCATCAAATGGAAAATTATCATCTATAGGAGTGGAGTCATTTTTAATGTGCTCAAGACGACTCAAGTGGTCTGTCACTAGATTCTGGTTACCACTCCTATCCTTTATGTCTAAATCAAATTCTTGTAGTAGCAGTATCCAACATATAAGCCTTGGTTTGGATTCCTTTTTAGCTAATAGAGACTTTAGAGCTACATGGTCTGAATACACTACTACTTTAGTACCAAGTAAATAGGCTCAGAATTTATCCAGAGTAAAAACAATAGCAAGAAGCTCTTTCTCAGTAGTAGTGTAGTTAGACTGAGCAGTGTCTAAAGTCTTAGACGCATAAGCAATGACAAAAGGATCTTTATCTTCACGTTGAGCCAGCACTGCTCCCACTGCATGGTTGGAAATATCGCACATGATTTTGAATGGCTGGCTCCAGTCAAGTCCTCTCACAATTGTAGCTTGAGTCAGGGCAGTCTTCAGCTTATCAAACGCTTGTTTGCAATCCTCACTGAACTCGAACTCGACATCTTTCTACAGTAACCTGGATAGGGAAAGTGCTACCTTACTAAAGTCCTTAATGAATCTCCGGTAAAAGCCTGCATGGCCAAGGAACGAACGGACTTCCCTCACAGAGGAGGGGTAAGGAAAACTAGAAATAACATCCACCTTTGCTGGATCTATAGAAATGCCAGTATTAGACACAACATGTCCTAGTACAATCCCTTATCTTACCATAAAGTGACATTTTTCAAAATTCAATACAAGGTTTGTACTGACACATCTATCTAGTACTCTAGATAAACTATCCAAGCAAAGGCTGAAGGAATCACCATAAACTCTAAAATCATCCATAAAAACCTCCATACATTCCTCAAGAAGGTTAGAGAAAAGACTCATCATGCACCTTTGGAAAGTGGCTGGTGCATTGCACAAGCCAAAGGGCATTCTCTTATAGGCATAAGTTCCAAAAGGACATGTAAAAGTAGTCTTTTCCTGATCTTCAGGGGCTATATGAATCTAGAAATAGCCTGTGTAACCATCTAAAAAGCAATAATGTGATTTACCTGACAGGCGATCCAGCATTTGATCAATGAATGGAAGAGGGTAGTGATCCTTACGAGTGGCTTGGTTGAGACGCCTGTAATCAATGCAGACACTCCAAGCGTTCTATACTCTGGTTGCTAAGAGTTCTCCATGCTCATTCTTCACTGTAGTGACTCCAGACTTCATGGGCACCACTTGTACTGGGCTCACCCATTCATTGTCTGAGATGGGGTAGATGATATCTGCTTCTAGTAGTCTGGTCACTTCCTTCTTGATAACCTCTAAGATAGTGGGGTTCAGTCTTCTCTGGAGTTAACGAACGGGTCTTGCTCCCTCTTTTAAAAATATTCTGTGCTTACAAACTTGAGGGTAATGCCTACTATGTCTACCAAACTCCACCTAATTGCCTTCTTGTGCCTCCTCAGCACACTAAGTAACTGCTTTTCCTGTTGAGAAGTGATGTCCCGTGCAATGACAACTGGAAACTTCTACTTTTCCTCGAGGTAAGCATATTTAAGGTGTGGAGGGAGGGGTTTCAATTCTAACTTTTTCTCATGGTCAGGCTCTGGATTGTCTGGAGCTGGTGGCAGTGGTAGAGTACTTCCATCATCCTCAGAATTCCCCACACTCGGACCTTGTCCTATGTACTTCTCTTCAAACTCTTCCTGGTGAACTTCAGCTACGGTTTCATCTATGATGTCACACTGGAGGATAGAATGATCTTCTGGAGGATGCTTCATAACTACATTCAGATTGAAGCTTACTACTCAGCCATCTATTTCAAAAGAGTATGTTCCTGAAAAAGCATCTAATTTGAACTTCGAGGTCGTCCAGAAGGGTCTTCCGAGTAGGATTGATGATGTCTTCTCTGAGTCATTTTGGGGCATATCTAGGATGTAAAAGTTAATGGGGAAAGTGAGACCTTTAATACCCACTAATACATCTTCAGCAACTCCAGCCACTGTAATAATACTTTTATCTGCTAACACAAAACGAGCTGCCGACCTTTTTAAGGGAGGGAGCCTTAAAACATCATATACAGGCAAAGGCATTATACTAACACATGCTCCTAAATCACACATGCAGTCAGAAAATATGACACCTCCAATGGTACATTTAACCATGCATGGACCTGGGTCACTACATTTTTCAGGTATATTTCCCATTAAAGCAGATATGGAACTACCTAAAGGAATAGTTTCTAATTCATTAATTTTGTCTTTATGTATGCATAAATCCTTTAGAAACTTTGCGTATTTAGGTACTTGTTGAATAACATAAAAAAGGGGAACAGTTACCTCAACCTTTTTGAATATTTCTACCATTTTGGGATCAGGTTCCAACTGCTTCCTGGGCTTTCTTGCAAGTTGTGAAAATAGAATAGGAATGGCATTTTCTACAGTGTCTGCGCCCTTTGGTGCTTCTTCCTGTGATTGAGCTTCTTCTTCTTCAGCCATGTCCTGTATATCCTTTTCCTCTTCAACATCTTCTATTTCCACTACCTCTTCAGCTGAGTCGTGTTCTAGTGGGTTTGGCTCTTCCTGATTCCTCTCTTGCAATGTGGTTCTGGACCTTAGGGTGATGGCATTGATGTCACCCTTTGGATTGGGTAATGGTTGAGAGGGGAGTCCACCAGAGCTTGAAGACTGGTTGTTGGAGTTGTTCAATGATCCAATCTGTGAGACAAGGGCTTGCATAGTAGAGTTCAGACCATTCAGAGTAGCAGTAAGGTTGTTTTCCATGGCCTGTTGTCTCCGATCAATAGATTGTAGTAACTCATCATTAGGAGATGAATAGGGATAAGTGATCTGAGAGGTCTGCTGAGATGCTTGAGGCTATTTGAGATGAGGTGCTCTGTAGGCCTGATTCTGATTCTGTTGCCTGAAGTTATTATTGTTATTCTACATCTGATTTTCAATGTTATCTCTGCCTCCTCTATTATGGTTGTCCCTCCAACCCTGGTTGGAATTATCTCTCCAACCTTGGTTGGGGTTATCCTGCCATCCATGGTTGTAGCTGCCACCTTGATTGTACCCTTGATTGGGGCGGTCATAGAAGTTATGAGTGGCTACTACAGTGTGGTCTTCCGGTTGGAGTTACAGACACTCATCAGTATAATGACTGTAATCTACACAGATTCTGCATACTCTTTGTGGAGCCAACTGCTGGCTGTGCTGTGGTGGAGAAGGATGAACTTGCTGAGCCTATTGTTGACTTAGCTGCATCTGCTTCAGTAAGTTAGTCATTTCACATAAGCTCTGAGTTATAGCAGCATTCTCTTTGCTAGTGGATACCTCTGCAATAGCTTTCGAACGACCTTATCTCTGCCTGTGATTCCTAGTAGATTCAGCTAAGTCGCTAATCAATTGCCATGCCTCTTTCGTAGTCTTGTACTTTTTCATAGACCCATTGCTAGCACCTTCATATGTGGTCCTATCTTGAGATTTCATGCCCTGTGTAAAGTAGCCGAGCAACACTATCTTGTCAATCATATGGTGGGGACATGCTTCCAGAAGATTATTGAAGCGCTCTAAATACTCATAGAGGGTCTCTGATTAGTCCTGAACGATCATAGACATGTCTTTCCTTAGTTTATCGGCAACCTCAGCTGGAAAAAATTTCTCCAGAAATTCTCTTCTAAGCATATCCCAGTTGGAAACAGTTGTTCTGGGTTGAGTGTAGTACCACTCTCTTGCCTTTCCCTCAAGAGAGAATGGGAAAGCTTTCAACAGAATAGAAGTTTCGTCAGTACCATCACGCTTAACAGTAGAACAAGCAGTCTGAAAATCCCTAAGGTGCTTGATAGGCTCTTGAGCAGGTAGGCCATGAAACTTGGGCATCAAGTTGAGTAGTGAAGACTTTATTTCAAAATCCACAGCCACTGTTGGGTGGTGTGCCTGGAATGGTTGTAGTGTAAATTCAAGGGCTCCTTCCTCCTGGATAGTGACTCTCCTAGGTGCTGCCATGTCACCTGCACGTAAATCAACTAGATCAGTAGAGAGGGAGCTTGTTTCTTCCTTAGATGACATTTCAGGTTCGTCCTCAGAGAGGACTAGCTGATGAGCGGATAATTTATACGCTTTTTGGCATTGTTTTTAGGTAGTTTTTAGTAAGTTCAAGCTACTTTTAGGGATATTTTCATTAGTTTTTATGTTAAATTCACATTTCTGGACTTTACTATGAGTTTGTGTGTTTTTCTGTGATTTTAGGTAATTTCTGGCTGAAATTGAGGGACTTGAGCAAAACTCTGAAAAAGGCTGACAAACGGACTGCTGATGCTGTTGGAATCTGACCTCCCTGCACTCAAAATGGATTTTCTGGAGCTACAGAACTCCAATTGGTGCGCTCTCAACGGCGTTGGAAATTAGACATCCAGAGCTTTCCAGCAATATAAAATAGTCCATACTTTATTCGGGAATTGTCAACGCAAAGTGGCGCTCAACGCCAAGTACATGCTGCTGTCTGGAGTTAAACGCCAGAAACACGTCACGACCCGGAGTTGAACGCCCAAAACACATCATAACTTGGCGTTCAACTCCAATAAAAGCCTCAGCTCGTGGATAGATCAAGCTCAGCCCAAACATACACCAAGTGGGCCCCAGAAGTGGATTTATGCATCAATTACTTACTCACGTAAACCCTAGTAGCTAGTCTAGTATAAATAGGTTAATTTACTATTGTATTAGACATCTTTTGATCACTTTAGATCTTAGGATCATCTTTGGATGTTTAGTTCTCAGATCATAGGGGCTGGCCAGTCGGCCATGCCTGAACCTTTCACTTATGTATTTTCAACAGTGGAGTTTCTGCACACCATAGATTAAGGGTGTGGAGCTCTGCTGTACCTCAAGTTTCAATACAATTACTATTACTTTCTATTCAATTCTCTTTTATTCTTATTCCAAGATATACGTTGCACAACACTTTGATGAATGTGATGATCCATGACACTCATCATCATTCTCACCTATGAACGTGCGTGACTGACAACCACTTCCGTTCTACTCTAGGCTGGGCGCATATCTCTTAGATTCCCCAACAGAATCTTCGTGGTATAAGCTAGATAGATGGCGGCATTCATGGGAATCCGGAAAGTCTAACCTTGTCTGTGGTATTCCGAGTAGGATTCTGGGAATCCGGAAAGTCTAACCTTGTTCGTGGTATTCCGAGTAGGATTCCGGTATTGAATGACTGTAACGAGCTTCAAACTCCTGAAGGCTAGGCGTGATGACAAACGCAAATGATCAATGGATTCTACTCCAACCTGATTGAGAACCGACAGATGATTAGCCGTGCTGTGACAGAGCATTTGGACCATTTTCACTAAGAGGATGGGATGTAGCTATCAACAAGGGTGATGCCTCCAGATGATTAGCCGTGCAGTGACAGCGCATAGGACCATTTTCCCAAGAGGATTAAAAGTAGCCATTGATGATGGTGATGCCCTACATACAGCTTGCCATGGAAAGGAGTAAGAAGGATTGGATGAAAGCAATAGGAAAGTAGAGATTCGAGAGGGTTCTAGCATCTCCACACGCCTATCTGAAATTCCCACTATTGATCTACATAAGTATTTCTATCCTTTTTTATTTCATTTATCTTTTAATTATCTAATCCAATTACATTTGACCCTATGAATCCACTTAACTGAGATTTACAAGGTGACCATAGCTTGCTTCATACCAACAATCTCTGTGGGATCGACCCTTACTCACGTAAGGTATTACTTGGATGACCCAGTACACTTGCTGGTTAAGTTGAACGGAGTTGTGAAAAAAAGCAATGAATTTTACAAAATACAATAACAAAAGAAGATCACAATTTCGTCCACCAAGTTTTTGGCACCGTTGCCGGGGATTGTTCGAGTATGGACAACTGACGGTTCATCTTGTTGCTTAGATTAGGTAATTTTCTTTTCAAAAATCTTTTTCAAAATTTTCTTTTCTTTTTCATTTTTTTTCAAAAATATTTTCAAAAAAAATTAATAAAAATCATAAAATCATAAAAACAAAAAATATTTTGTGTTCTTGTTTGAGTCTTGAGTCAATTTTAAGTTTGGTGTCAATTGCATGCTTTAAAAATTTTTTTCTTGCATTTTTCAAAAATTTCATACATTTATAGTGTTCTTCACGATCTTCAAGTTGTTCTTGGTAAGTCTCCTTGTTTGATCTTGATGTTTTCTTGTTTTGTGTTGTTTGTTGTTTTTCATATGCATTTTTCGTTTGTTAGAGTCCATGCATTAAAGATTTCTAAGTTTGGTGTCTTGCATGTTTTCTTTGCATTAAAAATATTTCAAAATTATGTTCTTAATGTTCATCATGATCTTCAAAGTGTTCTTGGTGTTCATCTTGACATTCATAGTGTTCTTGCATGCATCATGTGTTTGATCCAAAATTTTCATGTTTTGGGTCATTTTTGTGTTTTTCTCTCTCATAATAAAAAATTCAAAAATAAAAAAAATATCTTTCCTTATATTTCTCAAAATTTTCGAAAATTTGAGTTGACTTGTTCAAAAATTTTTAAAATTAGTTGTTTCTTACAAGTCAAGTCAAATTTTCAATTTTAAAAATCTTATCTTTTTAAAATCTTTTTCAAAAATCATATCTTTTTCATTTTTTTCATTATTTTTGAAAATTCCAAAAATCTTTTTCAAATTATTTTCAAAATCGTTTTCTTATCTTTATATAAAATTTTCGAAAATTAGCTAACAATTAATGTGATTGATTCAAAAATTTGAAGTTTGTTACTTTCTTTTTAAGAAAGGTTCAATCTTTAAATTCTAGAATCTTATCTTTTAGTTTCTTGTTAGTTAAGTAATTAATTTTAAATTTTAAAAATTAAATCTTTTTCCAAAATATCTTTTTCTTAAAAATCTTATCTTTCTATCTTATCTTTTTTTTTAAAAATTATATCTTTTTCAAAAATTTGATTTCAAAATATCTTATCTAACCTCTTATCTTCTTATCTTTTCAAATTTGATTTTAATATCTTTTTCAACTAACTATTTGACTTTTTGTTTGTTTCTTATCTTTTTCAAAACCACCTAACTACTTTTCCCTCTCTAATTTTCGAAAATATCTCATCTCTTTTTCAAAAATTCTTTTTGTTTTAAATTTTAATTTTAATCTTATCTTATCTCTAATTTTCAAAAATTACTAACCCTTTTTTTTAAATTATTTTCAAAATTCTCCCTCTCTTTTCTTATTCTAATTAATTATTTATCTACTAACACTTCTCTTCACCTCTCTTCATCTAAAAATCCGAATTCTTCACTCTTCTCCCCTCTCTTTTTCTACTAACATAAAGGAATCTCTATACTGTGACATAGAGGATTCCTCTTTCTTTTCTTGTTTTTTTCTCTTTTATATGAGCAGGAACAAGGATAAAGGCACTCTTGTTGAAATTGATCCAGAACCTGAAAGGACTCTGAAGAGAAAATTAAGAGAAGCTAAGTTACAACAATCTAAAGGTAACCTTTCAGAAATATTAGAACAAGAGAAGGAGATGGCAGCCGAAAATAATAATAATGCAAGGAGAATGCTTGGGGACTTCACAAAGCCAACGTCCAAATTTGATGGAAGAAGCATCTCCATTCCTGCCATTGGAGCCAATAATTTTGAGCTGAAGCCTCAGCTAGTTGCCTTAATGCAACAAAACTGTAAGTTTTATGGACTTCCATCTGAAGATCCTTATCAGTTTTTAACTGAGTTCTTGCAGATCTGTGAGACTGTAAAGACGAATGGAGTTGATCCTGAAGTCTACAGACTCATGCTTTTCCCTTTTGTTGTAAGAGACAGAGCTAGAATATGGTTGGATTCACAACCCAAGGATAGCCTGGACTCCTGGGATAAGCTGGTCACCGCCTTCTTGAATAAATTCTTTCCTCCTCAAAAGCTGAGCAAGCTGAGAGTGGATGCTCAGACCTTCAAACAAAAAGATGGTGAATCCCTCTATGAAGCTTGGAAAAGATACAAGCAGCTGACCAAAAGATGTCCATCTGACATGTTTTCAGAATGGACCATATTAGATATATTCTACTATGGCCTATCTGAATTTTCGAAAATGTCATTGGACCATTCTGCAGGTGGATCTATTCACCTAAAGAAAATGCCTGAAGAGGCTCAAGAGCTCATTGACATGGTTGCAAACAATCAATTCATGTACACTTCTGAGAGAAATTCTGTGAATAATGGGATACCTCGGAAGAAAGGAGTTCTTGAAATTGATGCTCTGAGTGCCATATTGGCTCAGAACAAAGTGTTGACTCAACAGGTCAACATGATCTCTCAAAATCTGAATTGATGGCAACATGCATCCAACAGTACTAAAGAGGCAGCTTCTGAAGAAGCTTATGATCCTGAGAACCCTGCCATGGCAGAGGTTAATTACATGGGTGAACCTTATGGAAACACCTATAATCCATCATGGAGGAATCATCCAAATTTCTCATGGAAGGATCAACAAAAGCCTCAACAAGGCTTTAACAATGGTGGACACAATAGGCTGAGCAATAGCAAGCCTTATCCATCATCTTCTCAGCAACAGACAGAGAATTCTGAACAAAACACTTCTAATTTAGCCAATCTAGTCTCTGATCTGTCAAAGGCCACTTTTAGTTTCATGAGTGAAACAAGATCCTCCATCAGAAATCTGGAGGCACAAGTGGGCCAGCTGAGTAAGAAAGTCAGTGAAACTCCTCCCAGTATTCTCCCAAGCAATACAGAAGATAATCCAAAGGGAGAGTGCAAGGCCATTGATATAATCAATATGGCCGAATGCACAAGGGAGGAGGAGGACGAAAATCCTAGTGAGAAAGACCTCCTGGGACGTCCCTCAAGCAAGCAGGAGTTTCCTATTAAGGATCCACAGGAATCTGAGTCTCATATAGAGACCATAGAGATTCCATTAAATCTTCTTCTGCCATTCATGAGCTCTGAAGACTATTCTTCCTCTGAAGAGGATGAAGATGTGACTGTATAGCAAGTTGCTCAATATTTAGGAGCTATCATGAAGCTAAATGCCAAGTTGTTTAGTAATGAGACTTGGGAAAGTGAACCTCCCTTGCTCATTAGTGAACTGGATACCTGGATTTCACAAATTTTACCTCAAAAGAAACAAGATCCTGGCAAGCTTTTGATACCATGTACCATAGGCACCATGACCTTTGCAAAAGCTCTGTGTGATCTGGGGTCAGGGATAAATCTTATGCCACTCTCTGTAATGGAGAAGCTGGGGATCATTGAGGTACAACCTGCCTTGTTCTCATTACAATTGGCAGACAAGTCATTGAGGCAAGCTTATGGAATAGTGGAGGACGTGTTAGTAAAGGTTGAAGGCCTTTACATCCCTGTTGATTTCATAATCTTAGACACTAGGAAGGAAGAGGATGAATGCATCATCCTTGGAAGACCTTTCCTAGCCACAGCAGAAGCTGTGATAGATGTCAACAGAGGTGAAATAGTCCTTCAATTGAATGGGGACTACCTTGTGTTTAAGGCACATGGCCATCCCTCTGTGACAAAAGAGAGTAAACATGAAGAGCTTCTCTCAGTTCAGAGTCAATAAGAGCCCCCACAGTCAAACTCTAAGTTTGGTGTTGGGAGGCCACAACCAAACGCTAAGTTTGGTGTTAAGACCCCATATCCAAACTCTAAGTTTGGTGTTGGGACTATACAACATTGACCTGATCACCTTTGTGGCTCCATGAGAGCCACTGTCAAGCTATTGACATTAAAGAATCGCTTGTTGGGAGGCAACCCAATTTTATTTATCTAATTTTTATTTTATTGTTATTTTGTGTTTTATTAGGTACATGATCATGTGGAGTCACGAGAAAAATATAAAAATTAAAAACAGAACCAAAAACAGCAGAAGAAAAAAATCACACCCTGGAAGAAGCACAGACTGGCATTCAACGCCAGTAAGAAGCATCTGGCTGGCGTTCAACGCCAGAACAGAGCATCAACCTGGCGCTGAACGCCAGGAATGTGCCTAGAGGAAAAGCTGGCGCTGAACACCAGTAACAAGCATGAAACTGGCGTTCAACACCAGAAACATGTTACATGTGGGCGTTGAACGCCCAGAATGTGCACCACTCGGCGTTTAAACGCTAGAATGGTGTGTAAAGGCATTTTACATGCCTATTTGGTGCAGGGATGGAATTCCTTGAACACCTCATGATCTGTGGACCCCACAGGATCTCCTCAGGATCTGTGGACCCCACAGGATCCCCACCTAACATATTCCCACCTTACCTCCTAATCCTATTTTACTCTTCCCCATGTCACACTTCCCAAAACCCTTCACCAATCACCTCAAACCCTCTTCCCAATCACCCCCTTCACCACTCACATCCATCCACTCTTCCCCACAAACCCCACCCACCTTCAAAATTCAAAATCACTTTCCCACCCATTCCCACCCTAAATGGCCGAACCTACACCCTCCCCCCTCCCTATATATACCCTTCCTTTCTACTTCATTTTCACACAACACAACCCCTTCTTCTTCACCTTGGCCGAAACTACACTTCCCCTTTTCCTCCATATTCTCTTCTTCTTCTTCTTCTCTTCTTTCTTCTATTACTCGATGACAAGCAATATTTTAAGTTTGGTATGGTCAAAGCATAATCTTTTTTTGTTTTCCATTACCATCAATGGCACCTAAGGCCGGAGAATCCTCTAGAAAAGGAAAAGGGAAGACAAAAGCTTCCACCTCCGAGTCATGGGAGATGGAAAGATTCATCTCCAAGAGCCATCAAGACCACTTCTATGATGTTGTGGCAAAGAAGAAGGTGATCCCTGAGGTCCCTTTCAAGCTCAAGAAAAATGAGTACCCAGAGATCCGACATGAGATCCGAAGAAGAGGTTGGGAAGTCCTAACCAACCCCATACAACAAGTCAGAATCTTAATGGTTCAAGAGTTCTATGCCAATGCATGGATCACTAGGAACCATGATCAAAGTATGAACCCGAGTCCGAAGAATTATCTCACAATGGTTCGGGGGAAATACTTAGATTTTAGTCCAGAAAATGTGAGGTTGGCGTTCCACTTGCCCATGATACAAGGAGATGTACACCCCTACACTAGAAGGGTCAACTTTAATCAAAGGTTGGACCAAGTCCTAATGGACATATGTGTGGAAGGAGCTCAATGGAAGAGAGACTCCAAAGGCAAGCCAGTTCAACTAAGAAGACTGGACCTCAAGCCTCTAGCTAGAGGATGGTTGGAGTTCATTGAACGCTCCATCATTCCCACTAGCAACCGATCTGAAGTTACTGTGGATCGGGCCATCATGATTCATAGCATCATGATTGGAGAGGAAGTAGAAGTTCATGAGGTCATCTCCAATGAAATCTACAAAATAGCCGACAAGCCCTCCACCATGGCAAGGCTAGCTTTTCCTCACCTTATTTGCCATCTATGTTACTCAGCTGGAGTTATCATAGAAGGAGACATCTCCATTGAAGAGGATAAGCCCATCACCAAGAAGAGGATGGAGCAAGCAAGAGAGACCCTTCTCGGTTCTCAAGAGATGCATGAGGAAGCTCATCATCAAGAAATCCCTGAGATGCCTCAAGGGATGCACTTTCTTCCCAACAACTATTGGGAACAACTCAACACTTCCTTAGAAGATTTGAGCCACAATGTGGAACAATTAAGGGTGGAACATCATGAGCACTCCATCATTCTCCATGAAATAAGAGAAGATCAAAGAGCAATGAGGGAGGAGCAACAAAGGCAAGGAAGGGACATAGAAGAGCTTAAGGACATTGTTGGTCCTTCAAGAAGAAGACGCCACTAAGGTGGATTCATTCCTTGTTCTTATTTCTCTCTGCTTTTCGGTTTTTATGTTGTGTTTATCTATGTTTTGTGTCTCTACTTCATGATCATTAGTAGTTAGTAACTATGTCTTAAGGCTATGAATAATTCCATTAATCCTTCACCTCTCTTAAATGAAAAATGTTTTAATTCAAAAGAACAAGAAGTAGATGAAATTCGAATTTATCCTTGAACTTAATTTAATTATATTGATGTGGTGACAATACTTTTTTTTCTGAATGAATGATTGAACAGTGCATATGTCTTTTGATATTGTTGTTTATGAATGTTAAAACTGTTGGCTCTTGAAAGAATGATGAACAAAGATAAATGCTATTGATAATCTGAAAAATCATAAAATTGATTCTTGAAGCAAGAAAAAGCAGTGAAAAAAAAACGAAAAGCTTGCAAAAAAAAATGGCAAAAAAAATAGAAAGAAAAAGAAAAAGCAAGCAGAAAAAGCCAATAGCCCTTAAAACCAAAAGGCAAGGGTAAAAAGGATCCAAGGCTTTGAGCATCAATGGATAGGAGGGCCCAAGGAAATAAAATCCAGGCCTAAGCGACTAAATGAAGCTGTCCCTAACCATGTGCTTGTGTCATGCAGGTCCAAGTGAAAAGCATGAGACTGAGTGGTTAAAGTCATGATCCAAAGCAAAAAGAGTGTGCTTAAGAGCTCTGGACACCTCTAACTGGGGACTCTTGCAAAGCTGAGTCACAATCTGAAAAGGTTCACCCAGTTTTGTGTCTGTGGCATTTGTGTATCCGGTGGTAATACTGGAAAACAAAATGCTTAGGGTCACGGCCAAGACTCATAAGTAGCTGTGTTCAAGAATCAACATGCTTAACTAGGAAAGTCAATAACACTATCCAAAATTCTAAGTTCCTAGAGAAGCCAATCATTCTAAACTTCAAAGGAAAAAGTGAGATGCCAAAACTGTTCAGTAGCAAAAAGCTACAAGTCCCGCTCATCTAATTAGAATTAATATTCATTGATATTTTGAAATTTATAGTATATTCTCTTCTTTTTATCCTAATTGATTTTCAGTTGCTTGGGGACAAGCAACAATTTAAGTTTGGTGTTGTGATGAGCGGATAATTTATACGCTTTTTGGCATTGTTTTTAGGTAGTTTTTAGTAAGTTCAAGCTACTTTTAGGGATATTTTCATTAGGTTTTATGTTAAATTTACATTTCTGGACTTTACTATGAGTTTGTGTGTTTTTCTGTGATTTCAGGTAATTTCTGGTTAAAATTGAGGGACTTGAGCAAAACTCTGAAAAAGGCTGACAAACGGACTGCTGATGCTGTTGAAATCTGACCTCCCTGCACTTAAAATGGATTTTATGGAGCTAGAGAACTCCAATTGGCGCGCTCTCAACAGTGTTGGAAAGTAGACATCCAGAGCTTTCTAGTAATATATAATAGTCCATACTTTATTCGGTAATTGTCGACGCAAAGTGGCGCTCAACGCCAAGTACATGCTGCTGTCTGGAGTTAAACGCCAGAAACACGTCACGACCCGGAGTTGAACGCCCAAAACACATCATAACTTGGCGTTCAACTCCAATAAAAGCCTCAGCTCGTGAATAGATCAAGCTCAGCCAAAACATACACCAAGTGGGCCCCGGAAGTGGATTTATGCATCAATTACTTACTCATGTAAACCCTAGTAGCTAGTCTAGTATAAATAGGTTAATTTACTATTGTATTAGACATCTTTTGATCACTTTAGATCTTAGGATCATCTTTGGACGTTTAGTTCTCAGATCATGGGGGCTGGCCACTCGGCCATGCCTGAACCTTTCACTTATGTATTTTCAACAGTGGAGTTTCTGCACACCATAGATTAAGGGTGTTGAGCTCTGCTGTACCTCAAGTTTCAATACAATTACTATTACTTTCTATTCAATTCTCTTTTATTCTTATTCCAAGATATAAGTTGCACAACACTTTGATGAATGTGATGATCCGTGACACTCAACATCATTCTCACCTATGAACGTGCGTGACTGACAACCACTTTCGTTCTACTCTAGGCAAGGCGCATATCTCTTAGATTCCCCAACAGAATCTTCGTGGTATAAGCTAGATAGATGGCGGCATTCATGGGAATCCGGAAAGTCTAACCTTGTCTGTGGTATTCCGAGTAGGATTCCGGGAATCCGGAAAGTCTAACCTTGTATGTGGTATTCCGAGTAGAATTCCGGTATTGAATGACTGTGATGAGCTTCAAACTCCTGAAGGCTGGGCGTGATGACAAACGCAAATGAATCAATGGATTCTACTCCAACCTGATTGAGAACTGACAGATTATTAGCCATGCTGTGATAGAGCATTTGGACCATTTTCACTAAGAGGATGGGATGTAGCTATCAACAAGGGTGATGCCTCCAGACGATTAGCCGTGCAGTGACAGCGCATAGGACCATTTTCCCGAGAGGATTAAAAGTAGCCATTGATGATGGTGATGCCCTACATACAGCTTGCCATGGAAAGGAGTAAGAAGGATTGGATGAAAGCAATAGGAAAGTAGAGATTCGAGAGGGTTCTAGCATCTCCACACGCCTATCTGAAATTTCCACTATTGATCTACATAAGTATTTCTATCCTTTTTTATTTTATTTATCTTTTAATTATCTAATCCAATTACATTTGACCCTATGAATCCACTTAACTGAGATTTACAAGGTGACCATAGCTTGCTTCATACCAACAATCTCTGTGGGATCGACCCTTAGTCATGTAAGGTATTACTTGGATAACCCAGTACACTTGCTGGTTAAGTTGAACGGAGTTGTGAGAAAAAGCAATGAATTTTACACAATACAATAACATAAGAAGATCACAATTTCGTCCACCACTAGCCGACGCCGAGCTTGCCTTATATGTGAAATAGTTATTTCAATCTCAGGGTAAAATACGGGCAAGCTTGGATCAGGAAGTGAACGCGTCATTTAACGAAAGAAACATGCAGCTCATAGTAACAAAATAAAAAGAAAAATTGCAATTAAATAAATTCCAATCAATAAATTATCACACTATTGCAACTCCCCGGCAACGGCGCCAAAAATTGACGTGGCAATAATTGGCGAGTTAAGAAATTATTATAAGAGATACGTTGCAAGAACAGTCCTTAACGAGCCGAAAATCCGCTTATCAATTTAGAAAGGTTGTGACAATATTGAAATTAAAATACTGGAGTATGAATCCCAGGTCGTCTCCCAACGAGTTGCAGAAAGATGTGCTATTTTATTAATCAGGTGTTTTCAAAAATGGTTGAGTTGATAAACAGGAAATTAAATCAGAGAATTTAGATAATTTAAATAAAAGCCTTGAATGGGAGTAGATTAGTTGGAAGCCCTATTCATGTTGAAGTACTCTCAAGATTAATTAATAATTGAAGGTTGCTCTGCTTAGTTATCCCTTACTAGGTAAAGGAAAGTCAAGCAAGTTGGAAAGCTATTTCTAGTCACAAGTCCTAATCCTCTCCCTTGGGAAGGACTAGTGTCAATGACTAGAGGGTGATCCAACAATAAACCCAATTACAATTTTTTCTCTTGAGTAATCCAACTCAAGGTTTCCTTTCAATCATCTCCCAATCAAGTTATGGAACTACTCACTCATCATAGTTAAAAACTTCACAGAATCAATGGGAAAAATAAAAGAAGACATAATAAATAATGATAAAAGGGATTAATTAAAAATAAAAATAGTTCTGTATTAATAATTTGTGAAAATAATCCAATGTCAACTCTGGAGGAATTAATTATATGGAAGAATAAATGAAAAGTAAATAACAAACTATAGTGACTAGTATCGGAGGTAGACTCTTCTCCAAAGCTAAAGCCAAAATTTTCAAAATCCTAATTATGAATGTTCAAGTGAGAAAACCTAGGGGAGGAGTAAATTCATATCTAAAACTAAAAATTAAGCGGAATGAATGTTGTTCTCTGTCTCTGTATTTTCCCTGGCTCTAATCTGTGTTTCTGGGCCGAAAACTAGGTTGAAATGTGGCCCAGAAATTTTGCCAGCGACTTTTGAGGTTCTGCAGATCACGCACGTCATGCGGCCACGTCATCCACGCGTTCGCGTCACTCAGCGTTTCTCGTACCACGCGTGCACGTCGTCCACGCATTCGCGTCGTTCCTGTAGCTTCCAATCCGCGCGGTTACGTCAGGCACGCGAGTGCGTCATGTGATTTCTTTCGTTTCGCGCGGTCGCGTCATCCATGCGACCGCGTGACTTCTCGCTGGTCATCTCCTCAATTATTTGTGTTCCTTCCATTTTTGCACGCTTCCTCTTCATTCCTTACGCCGTTCCTGCCCTATGAAGCCTGAAACATTTAACACACAGATCACGGCATCGAATGGTACAAAGGAAGATAAAATTATATAACTAAAAGATCTTAGGAAGCAAGTTTTTTAATCATAGGATATTTTTAGGAAGGAATTGTAAATACATACAAATCATATGAATAAGTAGGCAAAGACTTGATAAAACCACATAATTAAACACAATATGAATCACAAAATAGTGGTTTATCAGCCTGCCCCAAATGATGATGATGAGGGTCCTCCTCTTGCGCCCCCAGCCAAGGCTTCTGCAGCTTCCGGTCCTATAATTCCTTCTGCCGAGGTGGTCCCTCTTGAGCCTAACCTAGAGATCTTGACTGGCCCAGATGGGGTTGTTGGAGCTGTCCCTATCTCGACTATCCCTCCTTCTCCTTAGGATGCAGCTGCTGATGCAACTTCGGATATTTTTTTATTCCTTACTATATCTTTGTTTTGATTATGTATTGGTACAGTCCGACCTGTGGACTTTGTTGAACTTTTGTTAGTTTTTTGTATGTTTCTGTGGATGACTTTTTGACACTTAGTTGCTTCCTAGCAACTTTTATTTCAAAAAGCTAATACTTTAAACCCTTGGGCTACCGTTTAGGCAGCCTTTGGGTCTTTAATGCTTTAATTTGTGTTGGATGATACATTGACTTTGATACACTTGTATTTGGAGGTTGTTCTTCAACCTTTTACATAGGTGCGTTGGTTTTCCTTTGTTTGACACCCCTTGAACCTTCGCAACTTGTCGTTTGGGCTTCTTTAGTCGAATTCCAAACGACTTCTTGGGTATAAAACCTTCTTAGTTTGTTTAGATGACTTTCTTAGCCTTGTTTTGGGATCATCCTTTTGAGTAGTATCTCTTTTAAGGAGTTTCGTAGCCCTAAGCGCTTTAGCTCTAGGCTTTTCAACCTTTGAGACTTTTGTTCGTTCTCCTTTTGTATTTGTTTCTTTGGGTCGTGCCTTTTTGGTGTCGACCTATATGCCTTCGCTATCCAGGCTTTTAGTCATATTCCAAAAACTTTTTAGGTAGGGTTCCGATGCAAAACCTTTTCTTTATAGTTTGTTTGGATGACTTTTTAGCGTCGTTGCGACCTGTGCTTTTGCTTTTTAAGTAATGTCTTTTTTCAAGACTTTGTACCTTTCAACTAAGCACTTTTGCCTTTCTTTGGCCTTTGCAAGATGTTTTTGTCCTTTTCAGTGATCCTTTCATTGGTCCGACTTCTCTGCGGGCCTTCTTAAGTTATTTTTAGTAATCCCCTTTTTAGTTAGACCTCGTCAGGTAACTTTTTGTGGGTTACTTTTTATAACTTCTTGCATTAACTTGGTTCTATCGCTTTACCTAGCCGACCTCTTTGTAATTGGGCGATAAATTTTTGCATTTTATGAGCGTAGATTAATGTGACTTGGTAGGAAACTTTTTAGGGAATTAATAACTTTTATTCAAATATTAATGAGGTAAAAACATAAATAAAAGTGTGCACATGTGAGTGCTTACCCTTCTAGGTCGAGTAGTTTTTAGATCTCGGCCTGGCACCTCATTAGAAAACCTTTTTAGGAAAAAGAGTGCGCCTTGACATAAGATCTTTACTATTTTCTAGCTATAGTACCTTCTTAGGTTACAGGCATGCCATGACCTTAGTAGCTCTCGTCCTTCGAGGTCAGACACCTTATAGTAGCCTTTTCCTAGTACTTCTGTAACTCGGTATGGCCCTTTCCAATCAGCTGCTAGCTTCCCTTCTCCTGACCGACCTGCTCCTATATCATTTCGGATTAAGATGAAATCATTGGAGGCGAAGTTTCATTGGACTACCTTCCGATTATACCTCAGAGCCATTCGATGCTTTAGGGCTTCCTCTCTGATCCGAACTCTTTCTCGGACTTTGGGAAGTAGGTCGAGCTCTTCCCTTTGAGATTGGGAGTTGGTGTCTTCGTTGTAGAGGATCACTCTAGGGGATCCTTCTTCTAATTCCACGGGAATCATTGCCTCCATTATGTAAGCAAGTCGGAATGGTGATTCTCCGGAGGTGGAGTGCGGTGTTGTCCGGTATGCCCATAGAACTTGCGGGAGCTCTTCGGCCCAAGATCCATTAGCGTCTTAAAGTCTCCATTTTAACCCGGCTAATATGACTTTGTTGGTGGCTTCCGCCTATCCATTGGCTTATGGGTGCTCTACAGAGGTGAACTGGTGCTTGATTTTCAAATCAGCTACCAGGTTTCGAAAGCCCGTGTCGATGAACTGAGTGCCATTGTCTGTGGTAATGGAGTGTGGGACTGGTGGACGAAATTGTGATTCTTAATTAATGGCTCCTTGGCATGTGCCAAAGAGAACTAATTTAACTAACTGATTACTTTCTTTTCACAATTCCGTTCAACTAACCAGCAAGTGTACTGGGTCGTCCAAGTAATACCTTACGTGAGTAAGGGTCGAATCCACAGAGATTATTGGTTTGAAGCAATCAATATTTATTTTATTAATCTTAGTCAGGATGTCAACAAGGATTATTTGGATTAAAAGTGAAATTACTAGATTTGATTATAAAAATAAAAGAGGGAACAATGTTACTTTGATTTGCAGTACTGGGGAATATGTTGGAGTTTTGGAGATGCTTTGTCCTCTGACTTCAACTCTTCCTTGAAATCCTCTTCTCACACGCAGGTTCCTTCCATGGCAAGCTCTATGTAGGGTGTCACCGTTGTCAGTGGCTACTTCCCATCCTCTCAGTGAAAACGTTCCTATGCTCTGTCACAGCACGGCTAATCATCTGTCGGTTCTCAATCAGGTTGGAATAGAATCCATTGATTCTTTTGCGTCTGTCACTAACGCCCAGCCCTCAGGAGTTTGAAGCACGTCACGGTCATTCAATCCCGGAATCTTACTCGGAATACCACAGACAAGGTTTAGACTTTCCGGATTCTCATGAATGCCGCTATCAATCCGGCTTATACCACGAAGATTCTGTTGGGGAATCTAAGAGATATTCATTCAATCTGATGTAGAACGGAGGTGGTTGTAAGGCACACGTTCATGGATTGAGGAAGGTGATGAGTGTCACGAATCATCACCTTCTTCACAGTTAAGCACGAATAAACATCTTAGATAAGAACAAGCGTGTTTGAATGGAAAACAAAGGAATTGTATTAAATCATCGAGACGCTGCAGAGCTCCTCACCCCCAACAATGGAGTTTAGAGACTCATGCCGTCACAAAGTATGTAATTCAGATCTGAAAATGTCATGAGGTACAAGATAAGTCTCTAAAAGTTGTTTAAATAGTAAACTAGTAACCTAGGTTTACAAAAAATGAGTAAACTAAGATAATTGGTGCAGAAATCCACTTATGGGGCCCACTTGGTGTGTGCTGGGGCTGAGATCAAAGCTATCCACGAGTAGAGGCCTTTCTTGGCGTTAAACTCCAGGTTATGACGTGTTTTGGGCGTTCAACTCCGGATCATGACGTTTTTCTGGCGTTTAACTCCAGACAACAGCATGAACTTGGCGTTCAACGCCATGTTACGTCGTCTATCTTCGCGCAAAGTATGGACTATTATATATTGCTGGAAAGCCCTGGATGTCTACTTTCCAACGCCGTTGAGAGCGCGCCAATTGGACTCCTGTAGCTCCAAAAATTCCATTCCGAGGGCAGGGAGGTCAGGATCCAACAGCATCAGCAGTCCTTTTTTCAGCCTAACTCAGATTTTTGCTGAGCTCCCTCAATTTCAGCCAGAAAATACCTGAAATCACAGAAAGACACACAAACTCATAGTAAAGTCCAGAAATATGATTTTTGCCTAAAAACTAATAACATTCCACTAAAAACTAATTAAAACATACTAAAATCTACATGAAATTACCCCCAAAAAGCGTATAAAATATCCGCTCTTCACAACACCAAACTTAAACTGTTGCTTGTCCTCAAGCAACTAGATGAATAAAAGAGGATAAAAAGAAAGCAAGAAGCAATAATATCTCAGAGTTTAAGTGAAGCTCAGATTCTAATTAGATGAGCGGGGCTAGTAGCTTTTTGCTTCCAAACAGTTTTGGCATCTCACTTTATCCTTTGAAATTCAGAATGATTGGCATCCATAGGAACTCAGAAGTCAGATAGTATTATTGATTTTCCTAGTTAAGTATGTTGATTCTTGAACACAGCTACTTTTATGAGTCTTGGCCGTGGCCCTAAGCACTTTGTTTTCCAGTATTACCACCGGATACACAAATGCCACAGACACATAACTGGGTGAACCTTTTCAGATTGTGACTCAGCTTTGCTAGAGTCCCCAGTTAGAGGTGTCCAGAGTTCTTAAGCACACTCTTTTGCTTTAGATCACGACTTTAACCACTCAGTCTCAAGCTTTTCACTTGGACCTGCATGCCACAAGCACATGGTTAGGGACAGCTTGAGTTAGCCGCTTAGGCCTGGATTTATTTCCTTGGGCCCTCCTATCCATTGATGCTCAAAGCCTTGGATCCTTTTTACCCTTGCCTTTTGGTTTTAAGGGCTATTGGCTTTTTCTTTTTTTTTCTTTATCCAATGATTCCTTGTAATTTTTTTTTCACAAGCTTGTTTTTCACTGCTTTTTCTTGCTTCAAGAATCAATTTCATGATTTTTCAGATCATCAATAACATTTCTCTTGTTCATCATTCTTTCAGGAGCCAACAATTTTAACATTCATAAAATTCAATATCAAAAATATGCACTGTTCAGACATTCATTCAGAAGACAAAAAGTATTGCCACCACATCTAAATAATTAGAATTTTTCTTATTAAGAACTCGAAAAAAGATTATTGCCTCTTTATTCTACAAATCTACTATTTTATTCATGTTTGATGATGATGGGAAAAATAAATTATAACTTAATTGGAAATAAAACCAAAATAGATATGCTAATTACTACTACTCCTATATAACTTCTAAGGTAAAATCCTATAATAATACTATCACAGAGTTAAAGCTAGAATTAGAACTTAACAACCTGTATTTTGGGAAGTGGATGTTCCTCTAGTCTGTAGGGTGCCTTCAAGAATTAATTTCTGACGCTTCAGCTCCCTTAAGTTCACATCCTTGCTCTTCTTGTTCCCTTAGGTTCCATGATCTTGATGAGTTTTAGCTCAGTGATCATGGCAACTCACACCAAACTTAGAGGTTTGCTTGTCCTCAAGCAAAAGAAAGAAAAGGAGAGGAATAGAGGGAGAGGCATTTTCGAAATCCAGAAGATATGATGAGTTGAAAAAGATTTGAAAAAGATTTGGATTGAAAAAAAAAAAGATTCGTGTTTATGAATTAAGATATATTTGATACTTTTGAAAAAGGGATTTTAGAAATTAGGATTTTTAGAAAACTAATTTGATTTGAGGGATGACAATTTGAAACATGTTTATGCAAGAAATCATGAATTGAAACATAAAAATTTAGAAAAATTATAAAGAAAAACGAATTTTACCTCCTCCCACCATCCTGGCGTTAAACGCCCAAACGATGCATGTTTTGGGCGTTTAACGCCCAAATGCTGCTTCTCCTGGGCGTTCAACGCCCAGCTGATGCTTCTTTCTGGCGTTGAACACCAGGAAGTCCTTTGTCACTGGGCGTTTTTCTGAACGCCCAGGATGCTAACAATCTGGCGTTGAACGCCCAGAAGGTGCTTCTTTCTGGCGTTCAACGCCCAGAAGATGCTCCTTTCTGGCGTTTAACGCCCAGATGGCTACCCTTACTGGCGTTGAACGCCCAGTGGGTGCTTCTTTTGGGCGTTCAACGCCCAAAACTTTTCTTACTGGCTTTTTTTGATGCCAGTAAGCTTTCCAAATTTCCCTGTAACTCTGTGACTTCAATCAATTGCTACTTCACCTTTTGAAGATACTCTGGCATCTACCTGTAAAACTTGATCAATTAGAAAAAAGAACAAATAAAATTAAATTTTGTGAATGGCTGGGTTGCCTCCCAGCAAGCGCTTCTTTAATGTCATTAGCTGGACTATCACTGAGCTTTTAATCAAGTCTCAGTTTTGAGCATTCTTGCTCGAGATTACCTTCAAGATAGTGTTTAACTCTTTGTCCATTAACAATGAACTTTTTGTTAGAGTCACTATCCTGAAGTTCTATGTATCCATATGGTGATACGCTTGTGATTACATATGGACCTCTCCACCGGGATTTTAATTTCCCAGGGAATAATTTGAGCCTTGAATTAAATAGTAGGACTTTCTGTCCTGGCTCAAAGACTCTGGATGACAATTTCTTATCATGCCATCTTTTTGCTTTCTCTTTGTAAATTTTTGCATTTTCGAAAGCATTGAGTCTAAATTCCTCTAGCTCATTTAACTGGAGCAATCGTTTTTCTCCAGCTAACTTGGCATCAAGGTTCAGGAATCTGGTTGCCCAATAGGCCTTGTGTTCCAGTTCCACTGGCAAGTGACATGCCTTTCCATACACGAGCTGGTATGGAGAGGTCCCTATGGGGGTCTTGAATGCTGTTCTGTATGCCCACAGAGCATCATCCAAGCTTTTTGCCCAATCCTTTCTACGGTTAATGACAGTCCGTTCCAGGATTCTTTTAAGTTCTCTATTTGAGACTTCAGCTTGCCCATTAGTTTGTGGGTGATATGGAGTAGCCACCCTGTGGTTGACTCCATAACGTACCAAAGCAGAGTAAAGCTGTTTATTACAGAAATGAGTGCCCCCATCACTGATTAACACTCTAGGGATACCAAATCTGCTGAAGATATGTTTCTGGAGGAATTTTAACACTGTTTTAGTGTCATTAGTGGGTGTTGCAATAGCCTCCACCCATTTGGATACATAATCCACTGCCACCAGAATATAGGTGTTTGAGTATGATGGTGGGAAAGGTCCCATGAAGTCAATGCCCCATACATCAAACAACTCAATCTCCAAGACTCCTTGTTGAGGCATGGCATAACTGTGAGGCAGGTTGCCTGATCTTTGGCAACTATCACAGTTAAGCACAAATGCTCGGGAATCTTTATAGAGAGTAGGCCAGTAGAAGCCACTTTGGAGGACTCTTGTGGCTGTTCGTTCACTTCCAAAATGTCCTCCATACTGTGATCCATGGCAATACCAAAGGATCTTCTGTGCTTCTTCTTGAGGCACACATCTACGGATTACTCCGTCTGCACATCTCTTAAAGAGATATGGTTCATCCCAAAGATAGTACTTTGCATCTGTGATTAATTTCTTTGATTGTATCTTACTGTATTCTTTGGGTATGAATCTTACTGCCTTGTAGTTTGCAATGTCTGCAAACCATGGCACTTCCTGGATGGCTAGTAGTTGCTCATCCGGAAAGGTTTCAGAAATTTCAGTGAGAGGGAGGGACGCCCCTTCCACGGGTTCTATTCGGGACAGGTGATCTGCTACTTGATTCTCTGTCCCTTTTCTGTCTCTTATTTCTATATCAAACTCTTGCAGAAGCAACACCCATCTGATGAGTCTGGGTTTTGAATCCTGCTTTGTGAGTAGATATTTAAGAGCAGCATGATCAGTGTACACAATCACTTTTGATCCTACTAAGTAGGATCTAAATTTGTCAATGGCGTAAACCACTGCAAGTAGCTCTTTTTCTGTGGTTGTGTAATTCTTCTGTGCATCATTGAGCACACGGCTGGCATAGTAAATGACGTGCAGATGCTTGTCATGCCTTTGTCCCAACACTGCACCAATGGCATGGTCACTGGCATCACACATCAGTTCAAATGGTAATGTCCAGTCTGGTGCAGAGATGATTGGTGCTGTAACCAATTTAGCTTTCAGAGTCTCAAATGCCTGCAGACACTCTTTATCAAAGATAAATGGCGTGTCTGCAGCTAGCAGGTTGCTCAGAGGTTTGGCGATTTTTGAAAAATCCTTTATAAACCTCCTATAGAACCCTGCATGCCCCAGAAAGCTTCTGATTGCCTTAACATTAGCAGGTGGTGGTAATTTTTCAATTACTTCTACCTTAGCTTGGTCCACCTCTATGCCCTTGTTCGAAATTTTGTGCCCAAGGACAATTCCTTCAGTCACCATAAAGTGACATTTTTCCCAGTTTAAAACCAGGTTAGTCTCTTGGCATCTTTTCAGAACAAGTGCTAAGTGGTTAAGGCAGGAGCTAAATGAGTCTCCAAATACTGAAAAGTCATCCATGAAGACTTCCAGAAATTTTTCCACCATATCAGAGAAAATTGAGAGCATGCTCCTCTGAAAGGTTGCAGGTGCATTGCACAGGCCAAATGGCATCCTTCTGTATGCAAATACTCCAGATGGGCATGTGAATGCCGTTTTCTCCAGATCCTGGGGATCTACTGCAATTTGATTATAACCTGAATATCCATCCAGGAAGTAGTAGTATTCATGACCTGCTAGTCTTTCTAGCATCTGGTCTATGAATGGTAAAGGAAAATGATCCTTTCTGGTGGCTGTATTGAGCCTTCTGTAATCAATGCACATACGCCACCCTGTAACTGTCCTTGTAGGAACCAGTTCATTTTTTTCATTACGAACTACTGTCATGCCACCCTTCTTAGGGACAACTTGGACAGGGCTCACCCAGGGGCTGTCAGAAATAGGATAAATAATCCCAGCCTCTAGTAATTTAGTGACCTCTTTTTGCACCACTTCTTTCATAGCTGGATTCGGCCGCCTTTGTGGTTGAACCACTGGCTTGGCGTCATCCTCCAACAAGATTTTGTGCATGCATCTGGCTGGGCTAATGCCCTTAAGATCACTAATGGACCACCCAAGAGCTGTCTTGTGCGTCCTTAGCACTTGAATTAGTGCTTCCTCTTCCTGTGGCTCTAAGGTAAAGCTTATAATTACAGGAAATGTTTCACCTTCTCCCAGAAATGCATATTTCAGGGATGGTGGTAATGGTTTGAGTTCGGGTTTTGGAGGTTTCTCCTCTTCTTGAGGGACTTTCAGAGGTTCTATTATTTTCTCTGATTCCTCCAAATCAGGCTGATCATCTTTAAAGATGTCCTCCAGCTCTGATTCGAGACTCTCAGCCATATTGACCTCTCTTACCAGAGAGTCAATAATATCAACACTCATGCAGTCATTTGGGTTGTCTGGATGTTGCATGGCTTTAACAACATTCAACTTGAACTCCTCCTCATTGACTCTCAAGGTTACTTCCCCTTTTTGGACGTCAATGAGGGTTCGGCCAGTTGCTAGGAAAGGTCTTCCTAGAATGAGAGTTGCACTCTTGTGCTCCTCCATTTCCAGCACCACAAAGTCAGTAGGAAAGGCAAATGGCCCAACCTTGACAATCATGTCTTCAATCACGCCTGATGGGTATTTAATTGAGCCATCAGCAAGTTGAAGACATATCCTGGTTGGTTTAATTTCTTCAGTTAAACCAAGCTTTCTGATAGTAGATGCAGGTATTAGATTGATACTTGCCCCAAGATCACATAAAGCTTGCTTGGTACAAACACCTTCTAATGTGCATGGTATCATAAAACTCCCAGGATCTTTAAGCTTCTCAGGTAAGCTTTTCAGGATGACTGCACTGCATTCTTCAGTGAGGTAAACTTTTTCAGTTTCCCTCCAATCCTTCTTATGACTTAAGATCTCTTTCATGAACTTAGCATAAGATGGTATTTGCTCAAGTGCTTCTGCAAACGGAATCTTTATTTCAAGAGTCCTGAGATAGTCTACAAAGCGGGCAAATTGCTTATCCTGTTCCGCTTGGCGGAGTTTTTGAGGATAAGGCATTTTGGCTTTGTATTCTTCAACCTTAGTTGCTGCAGGTTTATTACCTACAGAAGTGGGTTGGGAAGCCTTTTTAGAAGGGTTGCTATCAGTACTTGTATGTGACTGATCACCCACTGGCATTTGAATGCCAGGTGTGGAAGCTGGAGTGGCGTTAAACGCCACCTCCTTGCTTGTTACTGGCGTTTGAACGCCAGAACCATGTTCCTTTTGGGCGTTCAACGCCAGATCCATGCTTGTTTCTGGCGTTGAACGCCAGGAATGAGCATGGTCTGGGCGTTCAGCGCCAGCTTTATCCCTTTCTGGGCTCTGCTTGTCCTCAGAGGGATTTTGAGTAGCCATTTGTTCATTTCCTGTCTTCTTGCTACTTTGAAGTGAGGTATTTAATGTTTTCCCACTTCTTAATTGAACTGCTTGGCATTCATCTGCTATTTGTTTTGACAGTTGCTTTTCTGTCTGTTTTAATTGCACTTCCATGTTCCTGTTAGCCATTCTTGTTTCCTGTAATATTTCCTTGAATTCGGCTAGCTGCTGAGTTAGAAAGTCTAATTGCTGATTGAATTCATTAGCCTGATCCACCGGACTGAGTTCTGCAGTTACTGTTTTAGCTTCTTCTTTCATGGATGATTCACTGCTTAGGTACAGATGCTGATTTCTGGCAACTGTATCAATGAGCTCTTGAGCTTCTTCAATTGTTTTTCTCATATGTATAGATCCACCAGCTGAGTGGTCTAGAGAAATCTGAGCTTTTTCTGTAAGCCCATAGTAGAAGATGTCTAATTGCACCCATTCTGAAAGCATTTCAGAGGGGCATTTTCTTAGCATCTCTCTGTATCTCTCCCAAGCATCATAAAGGGATTCATTATCTCCTTGTTTGAAGCCTTGGATGCTTAGCCTTAGCTGTGTCATCCGTTTTGGAGGGAAATAGTGATTCAGGAATTTTTCTGACAGCTGTTTCCATGTTTTTATGCTGTTCTTAGGCTGGTTATTTAACCACCTCTTAGCTTGATCTTTTACAGCAAATGGAAACAGTAGTAATCTGTAGACATCCTGATCCACTTCCTTATCATGTACTGTATCAGCAATTTGCAGAAATTGTGCCAGAAACTCTGTAGGTTCTTCATGTGGAAGACCAGAATACTGGCAGTTTTGCTGCACCATGATAATGAGCTGAGGATTCAGCTCAAAGCTACTAACTCCAATGGAGGGTATACAGATACTACTCCCATATGAAGCAGTAGTGGGGTTAGCATATGACCCCAGAGTCCTCTTGGACTGTCCATTCATACTTACTTCCATAATGGAATACAAGTTGAGAATTTATATGTTGAGAATTATTTATTTTATAGTAATGGAATAAATAAAAATGGAATAAAGAAGTCAAAAATATTTTTTTTAAATTAAAATAAAAACGAAACAAAAAGAAGAAATTGAAAATATTTTGAAATTGAAATCTGAATTTTTATAGAAAATTTTCGAAAAAGTAGTTCAAAATTAGTTAGAAAATATAATTTTTTTTTTGAAATTTGAATTTTATGATGAAAGAGAAAAACACACAAAAGACACAAGACTTAAAATTTTTAGATCTAGTGCTCCTTATTTTCGAAAATTTTTGGAGGGAAAACACCAAGGAACACCAAACTTAAAAATTTTAAGATCAAAACACAAGAAAAACTCAAGAACACCTTGAAGATTCACAAGAACACCAAGAACATAAGAAATAACACCAAACTTAAAATTTTTAGAAAATCAAAATAAATTTTCGAAATTTATAAAAAAAAGATTAACAAGAAAACACCAAACTTGAAGTTTGGCACAAGATTCAATCCAAGAAAAATTATTTTTGAAAAAGGTTCCAAAGGGTATAACCAATTATCAAGAACAACTTAAAGATCAAGGAAGAACTAAGAACACTAACACGAAATTTTCAAAGAACATATAAAACATGCAATTTAACACCAAACTTAGAATAAGACACTAAACTCACGAAAAGTTAACACTTAATTAAGAAAAATAAAATTTTTGAAAAGAAATTTTTGAAAAGAAACTATCCTATCAATATTGATTTAATAACTCTATAACAATAAAAATAAAAATAAATTATTCCTAATCTAAGAAATAAAATAAGCCTTCAATTGTCCAAACTCAATAATCCCCGGCAACGGCGCCAAAAACTTGGTGGACGAAATTGTGATTCTTAATTAATGGCTCCTTGGCATGTGCCAAAGAGAACTAATTTAACTAACTGATTACTTTCTTTTCACAATTCCGTTCAACTAACCAGCAAGTGTACTGGGTCGTCCAAGTAATACCTTACGTGAGTAAGGGTCGAATCCACAGAGATTATTGGTTTGAAGCAATCAATATTTATTTTATTAATCTTAGTCAGGATGTCAACAAGGATTATTTGGATTAAAAGTGAAATTACTAGATTTGATTATAAAAATAAAAGAGGGAACAATGTTACTTTGATTTGCAGTACTGGGGAATATGTTGGAGTTTTGGAGATGCTTTGTCCTCTGACTTCAACTCTTCCTTGAAATCCTCTTCTCACACGCAGGTTCCTTCCATGGCAAGCTCTATGTAGGGTGTCACCGTTGTCAGTGGCTACTTCCCATCCTCTCAGTGAAAACGTTCCTATGCTCTGTCACAGCACGGCTAATCATCTGTCGGTTCTCAATCAGGTTGGAATAGAATCCATTGATTCTTTTGCGTCTGTCACTAACGCCCAGCCCTCAGGAGTTTGAAGCACGTCACGGTCATTCAATCCCGGAATCTTACTCGGAATACCACAGACAAGGTTTAGACTTTCCGGATTCTCATGAATGTCGCTATCAATCCGGCTTATACCACGAAGATTCTGTTGGGGAATCTAAGAGATATTCATTCAATCTGATGAAGAACGGAGGTGGTTGTCAGGCACACGTTCATGGATTGAGGAAGGTGATGAGTGCCACGAATCATCACCTTCTTCACAGTTAAGCACGAATAAACATCTTAGATAAGAACAAGCGTGTTTGAATGGAAAACAAAGGAATTGTATTAAATCATCGAGACGCTGCAGAGCTCCTCACCCCCAACAATGGAGTTTAGAGACTCATGCCGTCACAAAGTATGTAATTCAGATCTGAAAATGTCATGAGGTACAAGATAAGTCTCTAAAAGTTGTTTAAATAGTAAACTAGTAACCTAGGTTTACAAAAAATGAGTAAACTAAGATAATTGGTGCAGAAATCCACTTCTGGGGCCCACTTGGTGTGTGCTGGGGCTGAGATCAAAGCTATCCACGAGTAGAGGCCTTTCTTGGTGTTAAACTCCAGGTTATGACGTGTTTTGGGCGTTCAACTCCGGATCATGACGTTTTTCTGGCGTTTAACTCCAGACAGCAGCATGAACTTGGCGTTCAACGCCATGTTACGTCGTCTATCTTCGCGCAAAGTATGGACTATTATATATTGCTGGAAAGCCCTGGATGTCTAAATAAGAATTAACCGAAGTATTTCAACTCCGAGTCGTCTCACAAGGAATTTCAATGAAATGCTCAATTATTGGCGATGAGGATGCAAGAGGGTTTGATTTTATATTTTTTTGCAAGAAAAGTAAATGGCAAGAAAAGTAAATGAACAATGAACTAACAAAATAAATAGAAAAGTACTATTGGCTAGACATAGGTAATTGAGATCACCATCCTTGTCTATAACCCATATATTGATAATTATGAAAGGCCAACCTATTAAGTCTACTTCCAAAAGCCTTAAGTACGTAATATCTACTCCTAGGCTTGAAGTATATCAAATAGGCTTGATCACATCAACCTATAAGGTTTAACCTCACTACTAATTTACCTAGTAGTAGGCTAGTGTCAATGGCTATCAAATTGATCACCAAGGGTTCTCAAATCACCAATTCATTGAGACCCAATGACTCAAGGTCACTCAATTCCCTTAGCCTAGGCCAAGAGTAAAGAGAACTACTCAAAAACTAGTGAAAGCATTTTAACAAACACCTAGAGTGCAAGAAAAGTAAACATCATAAAATGAAAAAATTAAAAGAACCCATAACTATCATGAACAAGAAATCAATAATAACAATCAAGATCAACATAAAAGAGACATGGAAAACATAAATTTGCATTAAAGAAAATTAAGATCCAACAAGGGTTCATAAGCATAAAAGTAACAAAATGAAGGAAATGAACAAGTAAAACTAAAAGAGCAAAGATGTAATATAAGAAATTAAGAAGGAAAACTAAATCAAAACAAGAATTGAAAGTTGCATTTAAGAAAATTAAACCTAAACTACCCTAAATTCTAGAGAGAAGGGAGAGCTTCTCTCTCTAGAATTCTACCGTAAAACATAATGAAAACTAAATTATGACTTCATGGTTCAATCCCCCTTCAATCCTTGGGTTCAATAGCATGCGAAATGAGTTGGATTGGGCCCAAAATAAGCTGGAAATCGCCCCCAATGAGTTGCCCAAAATGGACCCACACTGCTCCATCGGTGCGCACAGGTACATGGTGCGCGCGCCTCTATACGTCAGGCAACTATAGCAAATTTTATATCATTTTGAAGCCCCGGATGTTAACTTTCCAATGCAACTAGAACTGCCTCATTTGTCAACTATAGGAAATTTTTCAAGTTATGGTCGATTGAGTGCGAATAGGTCAGGCTTGACAGCTTTACGGTTCCTTCATTTCTTCACGAGTTCTCCCACTTTGCATGATTTTCTCCTCACTTCTTCCATCCAATACTTGCCTTATGAACCTGAAATCACTCAATAAACATATCAAGGCATCAAATGGAATTAAAGTGAATTAAATTCACCAATTTAAGGGCCCAAAAAGCATGTTTTTACACTTAAGCACAATTTAAGGGAGAATTATAAAACCATGCTATTTTATTGAATAAATGTGGTAAAAGGTGATAAAATCTCCCAAAATAAGCACAAGATAAACCACAAAATTAGGGTTTATCAAATCTCCCCACACTTAAACCAGGCATGTCCTCATGCTAAGAATAAAGAAGAACAAGAAAAGGGATATGAACATTTATTAAATGCAAAGAAACTATATGCACCTATCTATATGAATGCAACTAAATGCATAATGATTCTACCTACTTGGTCAAAAGCAAATCAATCTCCAAGAGCATGTATGAACAAGTTGGGAACAAGGAATTGAGCATCGAACCCTCATCGGATGTGTATCCGCTCTAGTCGCTCTAGTGTATAGGGTTGATCCACTCAATTCTCTTATAATCATGCTTTCCAAGATTTATTTTTCATCTAACAATCAATAATTATTCAATGCATGCTTACATTAATCATGAGGACTTCTTCATAGGTTGTAATGGAGCTAGGGTCAAGGTAGGATGCATATGGTCAAGTGAGCTTGAAATTTGAATCTTTGATTAACCTAAGCTCTCGCCAAACACATATAACAAGCTATACAATTCTAACACACAACCTAGCTACCCACGATTCGCACTTTTTTACATACTCATGCATTCTCTTTAATTCACATTCCATATGCATTGATTTTTATTGAACTTTACTTTGGGGCATTTTGTCCCCTTTTTATTTCTTTTTCTCTTTTTTTCTTTTTCTATTTTGTTTCTTTATCATTTTTTTCACATTTTTTTGTTTTTTTTCAAAAGTATATACAAACATATCAATGCATATGGTTTTACATATTTAATGCATAAGCATGTACCTAATACCATGATTTTCAACAAAAATGCAAAATACACTTTTACCTCAACCAATGTCCCAAGTTTCCCATACCCAATTGATACACACCATCACTAGTTTAAGCTAATCAAAGATCCAAATTAAGGGACATTTATTATTTTTTACTTAGGGGTAGTGATGTGCTAAAATTAAGAACAAAAGGGATTAAATAGGCTCAAATTTGGCTAACAATGGTTGATGAAAGGTAGGCTATTTAGGTAAGTGAGCTAAATGAAATGATGACCTCAATCATATAAATGCATTTATACATAGAATAATGGACATAAAGAATCAAACAAATAAAAGATTACAATCATAGAGAGAGAATAATACACACAAGAATGAAAATAAGTGGTTATATGATGTAACCACACAATTTGGCTCAAAACTCATATGCTTGTGTTCTTAGGTCAAAAACCATGTTCCAAAATACATTCTTCAAGCAAGTTTATCACAAAAAAATTTTTCAAATTGGTAGGGTGCCCTAAAACAATTTTTCTTGGAAAAGAAATCATCACCCTAACCAAGTAGTCCTAACATAAAAAAAAAGAAGCGGTAAAATATGTACAAATTCTAACTATCATGTAACCTATCATGTAATGTAACAACTAACTAACAAAGACAAAAGTTAAGAATTGGTGTTGAAAAAGGAAGTTGTTACCCATGGAGGTCGGTCGGACGACCTCCCCACACTTAGAAATTTGCACTGTCCTCGGTGCGTGCAAAGAAGAGCAATGTGGATGGGTTGCTACAATTGATGAGATCCTTCAACAGGTTGTGCGGGTGAACTTATTTGTTGCCCTATTTAGAAGTCTTTCCAATCATTTCCTTCTTGGTGGCCAACCTAAAAGAAAAGAGAAAGAAGGATGATTAAGCCTACATCAAAGGTATCAAAGCAAGTAGAACATAGGCGCGGGCTAATGCCAAATGAGAGTAAGGTTCTCACCACATGTTAGCTACGCATGTAAGTGAGAAAACAATATAGGAAAAGGGCATATCAATTAATACTTGATGCAGGAGTAAAGTTAAAGCATAGGTACATGACATGAAAAGCATGTTGCATCAAGCTTAATCAATAATTGACACAAACAAGATTAGTGATAAGCATAAGAGTATTTGGTCCCATCCGAACTCAATGATGATGAGGTATAAAAACAAGGGATCATGAGTCAGGAAGGACTAAAGCACTAATCTTGTGTGTAGAGAAAATATTACAATTAATACCAAACAAGTCTAGAAGCACCAAGATTAACTAAGAAATTCTCAACAATTGAGTAAAAGAATTCAACACCAATATTAAAATAAGAAACTTAGAAAATAGAAGGGAAAACAAGTTACAAAAATAAAATTAAAATGAAATGAATAAAAACAAGCAAATGCAATAAAAGAGGATGGAAGAAAAGAAAACTTTTTTTATTATTATTTTTTTTAATTTTATTTTTTTTATCTATATATATATTTTTTATATTTTTTATTTATTATTTTTTTTATCATAGAAAAAAAGAATTTTTCAATAGAAGAAGAAGAAGAAAAAGGAAAAAAATAGAAAGAAAGAAGAAGAAAAGAAGAAAGAAGGAGAAAGGAGAAAGGAGAAAAACAGGGTGCAAATCTGCGCGTGCGCGCCATGCGTGCTTAGGCGCGGATGCAGCACGAGCAATCCGCGCGCGCACGCCATGCGTGCTTACACGCGGATGCGGCAGGGACAATCGGCGCGTACGCACCATGCGTGCTTACGCACGGATTGCTCGGCACAAAGTAGGCATAAAGTGGGCATAACTCTCGGATTTTAGTACTAGGAGTTGTGAAACCACATCGGCGCGCGCGCGCATAGCGTGCTTGCGCACCGATGCCCCCCTTTTTTTTAAGAAGCATAAAAATAGAATTTAACACTCTCCTAACCTATAAACATTCTAAAGCAACCAACATTCAAATTTAATAACAAATCTTTTTGGTTTTTGAAAAAATTTCAAATACGCTAAAAATAAAACTTATACTACAAGCAAAATGCAATTCAACAACAACTAAACTAATCAAAACAAACTAAGAGACAACCAATCAATCAAAGCAAAATGTAAAAGAGTATATAAAATAACAAAAACTACCTACAATGGCAACTCTAATCACTTATTACCCAAATCTAAAAGAGAGTGGAAAGAGTTTACTATGGTGGGATGTCTTCCACCTAGCACTTTTAGTTTATGTCCTTAAGTTGGACATTTGGTGGAGTCCTTGCTATGGTGGCTTATGCTTGAATTCGTCCTGAAATTCCCACCAATGTTTGCATCTCCAATGTCCTCCGGGATCCTAAATTAGGCGCACAAAGCCTTCAAGTAAGCTCAAGTAAATGACAAGGCCCCAAGAGTGTTGATTGTTGAAATGAATTCCGGGGTCCCGAACCTTGTTCTTGCACCCATCTTCTCGTTGACTACCATAGTTAAATTTGGGTGACAAGAGTTGTGAATTCTCAATTAAGCATCCAAACATTCTCCTAGACCCATGAAATTTGGTACTACACCAACCATTGCTATTCAACTTTGAGCATGCAACCATCATGAACTTAGAGTCATGTTTCCAACCACTACACAACTCTCTCTTACTCCTAACTCCGCAAAGAGTTATAAGTTGACCATCATTTTCAATCAAACCATATTCAAGTGGGAAAGTAAAGAGTAGAGATAAGAATTTTACCCACTTGAATGTTGTGTAGGATGGTGACTTAGGAAGGGGGACCTCCTCACACTTAGCCAATGCGAGGTCTACTCCCTTGTGCTCTTTCTTGATTACCTCCACCTATTGGCAAGCTTCTTCAACTTCAACCTCTTACTCTTGACAAAGTTCTTCACATTCAACCACTTCTTCACCAACTTCTTCTAGCTCTTCCCCACTCTTCACATCACAACTTGGAGGTAATGTGGAACTCACCTCAACATCTACCTTAATTACAATAGGGGAAGATTCCTCAAATACCAAGGGATCATGTGTTGGTGTGGGATTATCTTCAAGAGGACGAGTTGTTATTTGCTCACCTTCTTCCAATTCTTCATCGTTCATTATATGCTTAGGAGGTTGCGCATTATCCTCCTCAACACCAAATTCAAGCTCATTGGAAGAAGGTTCAACAACTTCCACAAAATTATCAACAATGTCACTTGGTGCGGAAGTGTTCTTAAGCTTGGAATCCGCCTCTTGTTTAACTTTGCCTAGGCTTTCAACCACTTCTTCTTCACTAACAATCTCTTCACTCTCCACTTGTTGCAAGACATACCCCATCTCCTTGAACTCATGTTGAGATTCTAAAATCTCTTTCATGCTCCTTTCTTTGGTTGATTTCTCACATTCATCTGTGGAGATGCTTTGCTTGTTGCATAAGTCCCATGAGTTCAAGTTGGCTTTAATTTTGGCAAGGTTAGCCTCGATAACTTCATAATTCTTTTGGGCTTTCTCTTGCTCCTTTTGATGGATTATTGCTTGAAGCCGATCCATTGCATCCTTGAAGTGATCCATTGACTCTTGGATGGAAGGATATGGATGTTCGTCCATGGAGGGTTGTGGTGGAAAGAAAAACTCATTATGTGGTTGAAAGTTATCATACATAGGAGGTGATTCATCTTGGTAATAGTATAGAGGTGGTGGTTCTTGAGGGTATTGGTGGTGGAATCGGGGTGTTTCTTCATATGGTTCATATGGTTCACAAGGTGATTGGTATGGTGGATATGGGTTGGGTTATATAGAGGTGGTTGGTGAAAAGGAGCTTTTGAGTAAGGTGGTTCAAAATTATATTAAGCAGGTGGTTCATAGGCATATGGTGGTGGTTGTTGACAATCACAATAAGGGTTACCACATCCCTTAGATTGATATGTATTAGGATGAGAGTTATACCCATAAGAATTCGGAGGTTGTTGTTGCCAAGAAGGTTGTTCATAAGCTTGGGGCTCCTCCTACCTTTGATCTCCAAATCCTTGATGCATGTCCTCATTGAAGCTTCCATTCCCTACAATATAGTTTAAACCAAACTCATAGCCAAAGTGAGGATGAAAATTCATAATAGCAAAGAGAAACAAAAACTAACAAAATAAGCAACGAAGTCCTAAAGCTAACAAAAACTAACAAATAAGCAAAAAGCAAACATATTCACAATATTCACAATAGCCAATAAAATAACATCATTGTAACTCCCCGACAACGGTGCCATTTTGATGAATGAGAATTGCCCGATGGTCTAGAATTCCTCTCATAGAAATAAGGACTTCGTTGTAAGCATAGTTCTAAACCAACAAACAATTCCCACATAAAAAATTTGGGTTGTCACATGTACAAACCCCAAATAAGAATTAACCGAAGTATTTCAACTCCGGGTCATCTCACAAGTAATTGCAATGAAATGCTCAATTATTGGCTATGAGGATGCAAGGGGGTTTGATTTTATATCTTTTTTTGCAAGAAAAGTAAATGAACAATGAATTAACAAAAGAAATAGAACAGTACTCTTGGCTAGACATAGGTAATTGAGATCACCATCCTTGTTTACAACCCATATATTGATAATTATGAGAGGCCAATGATGACATATCATCATATACCTATTTTTCTATGCTTTTTCATACAAGAAATTGATGATTTGTGCTTAAATATTGAATGCTTTTATACTTAATTGGTATATTTCCTTGATCTTTTAATTTTATAAATCTTGTAGGAAATAAGAAGAAAAAGAAGCAAAGAAGCACAAAAAAAGGAGAAAGAAAGAGCTTTGGGACACACTTTGAAGTTGGAGCACACTTTGGAGCCTTAGGCCACGCTTTTAAAAGCGTGGCCCATGACCAAATTAAAGGAAAATAGGCAATCAGCACACACTGCCCTGCTCTTGCCAAAGGCAGAGCAGTATCGTGATGCAAAGTGAGGTTGGAAGCAAGAATTTTCGCTAAGGTAAAATCTGGGCGCTCACAGCATGACCATGCCTCCTTCAAAGGGCTATAACTTGAGCTACAGATGTCCAATTGATGTGCTTTTAGTTGCGTTGGAAAGCTGACATTCAGAGCTTTCCAACGATATATAGCAATTTATATTTGGCGTAAAATTGAGGCATGAATGAAAGGCATCTTTAAGGGCAAAAAATAAGCGAAAATAAACCAATGTGCTTGAAGTATATCAAATAGGCTTGATCACATCAACCCATAAGGTCTAACCTCACTACTAATTAACCTAGTAGTAGGCTAGTGTCAAGGGCTATCAAATTGATCACCAAGGGTTCTCAAATCACCAATTCATTGAGACCTAATGACTCAAGGTCACTCAATTCCCTTAGCTTAGGCCAAGAGTAAAGAGAACTACTCAAAAACTAGTGAAAGCCTTTTAACAAACACCTAGAGTGCAAGAAAAGTAAACATCATAAAATGCAAGAATTAAAAGAACCCATAACTATCATGAACAAGAAATCAATAATAACAATCAAGATCAACATAAAAGAGACATGGAAACATAAATTTGCATTAAAGAATTAAGATCCAACAATGGTTCATAAGCATAAAAGTAACAAAATTAAGGAAATGAACATGTAAAACTAAAAGAGCAAAGATGTAATACAAGAAGTTAAGAAGGAAAACTAAATCAAAACAAGAATTGAAAGTTAGATCTAAGAAAATTAAACCTAAACTACCCTAAATTCTAGAGAAAAGGGAGAGCTTCTCTCTCTAGAATTCTACCCTAAAACATGATGAAAACTAAACTATGACTTCTTGGTTCATTGATGAGCGGATAATTTATACGCTTTTTGGCATTGTTTTTAGGTAGTTTTTAGTAAGTTTAAGCTACTTTTAGGGATGTTTTCACTAGTTTTTATGTTAAATTCACATTTCTGGATTTTACTATGAGTTTGTGTGTTTTTCTGTGATTTTAGGTAAATTCTGGCTGAAATTGAGGGACTTGAGCAAAACTCTGAAGAAGGCTGACAAAAGGACTGCTGATGCTGTTGGAATCTGACCTCCCTGCACTCGAAATAGATTTTCTGGAGCTACAGAACTCCAATTGGCGCGCTCTCAACGGCGTTGGAAAGTAGACATCCAGAGCTTTCCAGAAATATATAATAGTCCATACTTTATTCGAAGAATGACGACGTAACTTGGCGTTGAACGCCAAGTACAAGCTGCTGTCTGGAGTTAAACGCCAGAAAAACGTCATGATCCGGAGTTGAACGCCCAAAACACGTCATAACTCGAAGTTCAACTCCAAGAGAAGCCTTAGCTCGTGGATTGATCAAGCTCAGCCCAAACATACACCAAGTGGGCCTCGGAAGTGAATTTATGCATCAATTACTTACTCATGTAAACCCTAGGAGCTAGTTTATTATAAATAGAACATTTATCTATTGTATTAGATATCTTTTGACAGTTTAATCTCTTTGATCATTCGGTCACTTGATCATGGAGAGGGCTGGCCATTCGGCCATGCCTGAACCCTTTGCTTATGTATTTTCAACGGTGGAGTTTCTGCACACCATAGATTAAGGGTGTGGAGCTCTGCTGTACCTCAAGTATTAATGCAGTTCTATTTTCTTTTATTCAAATCTCTCTTATTCTTATTCCAAGATATTCATTCGCACCCAAGAACATGATGAATGTAATGATGAAAGTGACGATCATTATCATTCTCACTTATGAACGCACGTGATTGACAACCACTTCCGTTCTACATGCAACCGAGCTTGAATGCGTATCTCTTAGATTCCCCAACAGAATCTTCGTGGTATAAGCTAGATAGATGGTGGCATTCATGAGGATCCGGAAAGTCTAAACCTTGTCTGTGGTATTCCGAGTAGGATCCTGGGAATCCGGAAAGTCTAACCTTGTCTGTGGTATTCCGAGTAGGATTCCGGTAATGAATGACTGTGACGTGCTTCAAACTTGCAAGTGCTGGGCGTTAGTGACAGACGCAAAAGAATCAAGGGATTCTATTCCAGTAGGCGCAGGAACCAACCAGTGATTAGCCGTGCTGTGACAGAGTGCGTGAGCGTAGTTTTCACTGCGAGGATGGGATGTAGCCATCAACCATGGGTGATGCCTCCAGACGATTAGCCATGCGAGTGACAGCCGCAGAGGATCATTTTCCCGAGAGGATTGAAAGTAGCCACCGCTGATGGTGAACCTCTATACACAGCTTGCTATGGAAAGGAGTAAGAAAGATTGAGTTGAAGCAGTAGGAGAGTAGGCGTCCTTGAGCCATACAGTATCTCCATATGCTTATCTGAAATTCTCACCAATGAATCTGCATAAGTATTCTTATCCCTTTTATTTATTTTATTTATCCAATTTAATTCCATTTGACTCTATGATTCCAATCACTAACTGAGATCTACAAGGTGACCATAGCTTGCTTCATACCAACAATCTCTGTGGGATCGACCCTTACTCGCGTAAGGTTTATTACTTGGACGACCCAGTACACTTGCTTGTCAGTTGAACGGAGTTGTGTCCACTCGTGCCAAATACCTAAATTCCACAATTTTACAATGAATGCACATCAAAGAATAGTGATCACAATTTCGTCCACCATTCATTCCACCTTCAATCCTTGGGTTTAATAGCATCAGAAATGAGTTGGATTGGGCCCAAAATGAGCTAGGAATCGCCCCCAACGAGTTGCCTAAAATAGACCCACGCTGCTCTATCGGTGCGCACGCGTACATGGCGCTATAGCAAATTTTATATCATTTTGAAGCCTCGGATGTTAGCTTTCCAACGCAACTAGAACTTCCTCATTTGTCAACTATAGCAAATTTTTCAAGTTATGGTCGATTGAGTGCAAAGAGGTCAGGCTTGACAGCTTTACGATTCCTTCATTTCTTCATGAGTTCTCCCACTTTGCATGCTTTTCTCCTCACTTCTTCCATCCAATACTTGCCTTATGAACCTGAAATCACTCAACAAACATATCAAGGCATCGAATGGAATTAAAGTGAATTAAATTCACCAATTTAAGGGCCCAAAAAGCATGTTTTTACACTTAAGCACAATTCAAGGGAGAATTATAAAACAATGCTATTTCATTGAATAAATGTGGGAAAAGGTGATAAAATCTCCCAAAATAAGCACAAGATAAACCACAAAATCGGGGTTTATCAACTTCCTCAAGAACATCCCTCGTAACGGAGGTCGGGACACATTTTAGGAGGGGTGTAGAGATTCTTCTCCTATATAGGATGTCGTGCACTATAGTGTAGTATTGTACTTCTCCTACTAGCCTTTTTGCCTCCTTTTTATCTGCGGGGAGTGTTTCAGACTTGAGATAGCTAACTATGGGAGTCATCCACCTTTGGTCCTGACCTGATATGGTTAGGATCTTATCTTCCTTCGAGATTGATTGGTTTTGTAGCATTTTCTGGATGAGGCTTCTATTATTGCCCCCTGGTTTGGTGCTGGCTAATTTTGAAAGGGCATCAGCTCGGGCATTTTGCTCTCGAGGTATATGTTGGACCTCATATCCCCTAAATTGTCTGAGTTGATCTCTAGTTTCGTCCAGGTATTTTTTCATGGTGGGGACCTTAGCCGGATATCTTCCTTCTATTTATGAGTTGATTACTTGTGAGTCGCACAAGACGGTAAGCTGTTGAGCTCCCACCTCTGTAGCCAGCCTCAAACCAGCCAGTAAGGCTTCGTATTCAGCTTGGTTATTTGAGGCAGGGAACTCGAACTTTAAGGAAAGCTCGATTTGGGTTCCCTGATCACTCTTTAGAATTATGCCTGCGCCACTCCCGGTTTTGTTCGAGGAGCCATCTGATGACAAGTCATCATATACCCATTTTTCAAGCTCATTTCGCTTGTTTCACTAGTTTTTATACACTTTCTTGCACTATAAGTAAGCAATTTAGAGTGGAAATGCATGTTTTATTGGAATCAAATAACCACCCATTAATTGATGCTAATTCATGAGATTTAAGTTAAATTTAATTGATTTTTAATTGATTTATAAACCTTGTTAATTTAGTGATAATTTGATTGGTTGTTTTGATTATTTGTAGGTGAAGAAAAGAAGGAAGCATGGCTTAAGAAGTGTGGCCAAAATAAGAAAGAGTGTGACACAATGAAGGAAGGAAGCCACACTGCTCTCTACAAGAGCACACTGCCCTCCTCAAGAGCAATATCAGGCTCTCACCAAAATAAATCAAAGGAAATTGTTCTCCAAGTGCCACCCATGGGTTTCGAACCAAGCTCAAGAGGGAAGGAAGTAGCGTTCAAATGAAAGGAAAAATTGGCTTGTTTTCAACCTCCAAGGATCGAACACAAGACCTTGAGGAAGCAAGAAACTAGGCGCTACTTTGGTGCCAAGGAAACCAAGAAAAAAGGGGCAACAAAAGCCATCCAGCAAGTTTCGAACTTAGGACCTCACCCAAGAACAAGGAAAAGCTTGCGCTGCCCACAAGGAGGGCAGAGCAGCATTCCTTGGTGCTTGGCGCGCACAATTTGGCACGGCCAGGAGCTTGGGCGCGTGCAGCTTGGACGCACGGGCAGGGAAGCAAGGCATGCACCATGACAATATTGCCCCGCTCTCCACAAGGGCAGAGCAGCATCCTGATGTCCCTCCCATACTTGGCACACAACATGCATCCCCACACAAAGCTTCACTGCTCTGCTCTCCACAAGAGCAGAGTAGCCTCCTGGGAGCAACATGGGCTGAAACTCATCTAAAAATCCAATTTAATTCAATTCTTCACCCATCTTTCAAGCCCACTCAAAATTCTTAGATCCAAAATAGAAAGTATGTAAATAGGTGTTAGTTAGCATTAGAAAGGAGCTTACTTTCATTTTAATTTTCATCCTTAGTCAACTTGAGAGCTCACTTTCCATTTTTCTGTTTTCTGCAATAACTTGAGAATTAGAGGAGAGAATTCCCTTCTTCTTCCTCTGATCTTTTTATTTTCTTTACTGGGTTTTGGTTGAGTCTTGAGTGTGAAGAATTGAGGAACTTCTGTCTCAATCTCCATTTAAGATCTCTTTGTTTTTCCTTCTGCATAATTGAGTTAAATTTCATTTCCTTTACTGCTTCAATCTTCAATTTCTCTTTACTTTCTTTGTGAACTTGTATCTAGGAAGGCAATTAAGATCTAGACTCTACTATCTAGTCTCTGAAGTCCTGAGATCTAATTTTCTTTTTGGTTTTTCTGCTGAACCACTGCTCAATCAAATTTTCATTTTCTGTTTGAGATCTAGTTAATTTCAATTCATCTCTTGCTTTGTTAATTGCTGCAATTTAATTTCCCTTGCTTAAATTCTGAATTCCCAGTCCTCAAATCCCTTTTCCATTCAAGCAATTTATATTTCTTGCACTTTAAGTTACTGCAATTTACATTTCTTGCACTTTAAGTTTCAGTCATTTAATTTCTTGTTCTTTAAGATTCAGTACCTTTACTTTCAATTCTCTTTAATTTCTGTAATTCGTCCCTCTCCCTTTACATTTCCTGCTATTTACTTACTGTTGGATACAAAATCACTCAAATCAATCTCTATTTGCTTGACTAAATCATCCACTAAACTAAAATTGCTCAATCTTTCAATCCTTGTGGGATCGACCTCACTCCCGTGAGTTTTATTACTTGATGTGACCCGGTACACTTGCCGGTGAGTTTTGTGTTAGATCGTTTTCCACACATCACCATCCACATAAAAGCTCCACTCTATGGGATTGCCCGGGGTGTCAGTGTACTCTGCGATGAAGTCGGCCAAGTACTGAGATTTGATAGCTGTCCGAGCTTCGTATTTAAGGTCGAATTCGGATAATTCGATTGTCCATTGTAGGATTCTTCCAACTAGGTCTATTTTCTGTAAGATACTTTTTATGGGTTAGTTGGTCCGTACTCTGATGGTGTGAGCTTGAATTCCTAAAGAAGCACATTTTCACTAGATATGGAGTACCCAAGGGTCTTGTTAGTGACGGCGGTGGTCATTTTTGTAACAAACAAATGGAGAAACTTCTTCATAAATATGGAGTTATTCATAAAGTGGCCACGCCATATCACCCTCAGACTAATGGGCAGGCTGAATTAGCAAATAGAGAACTGAAGAAAATCCTAGAGAAAACAGTAGGTAGCACAAGAAAGGATTGGGCTAAGAAGTTGGATGATGCACTTTGGGCGTACAGAACAGCTTTAAAAACTCCCATTAGGAAGTCTCCCTTTCAGCTGTTATATGGCAAATCTTGTCATCTCCCTGTAGAGCTTGAACACAAAGCCTTTTGGGCTACTAAACTTCTAAACCTTGATTCTGAAGCAGCAGGGGAGAAAAGGTTGTTGCAGCTAAATGAGCTGGATGAATTCAGGCTAGAAGCCTATGAAAATACTAAGATATACAAGGAAAAAGCCAAGAGATGGCATGACAGGAAGATTTTGAAGAAAGAATTCAAACCTGGACAACAAGTACTCTTATACAACTCATGACTCAAGATATTCCCTGGCAAGCTTAAGTCTAAATTGACTGGTCCATATTTGGTAACTAAGGTCTTTCCTTATGGGAGTATTGAATTGCTAGATGAAGCAACAAAGAGTCGGTTTACAGCAAATGGTCACAGAGCAAAGCTATATCTAGGAGGACAATGGGACAAGGAAAAAAGAGGTTCAGAACCTAAATCCTCCTTGAAGTAAAAACAAAAGATGTCAAGCTAGTGACAATAAAAGAGCGCTTGTTGGGAGGCAACCCAACCTGAGGTAGTTTTCTTTCATAACTTTTTCAATAAAAATGTTGAATAATTAGTATGGATTGCAAGGAGCTAAGTTTGGTGTTGCACACCAAAATAATTTAAGGGAGAATGAAAGATTCTAAGTTTGGTGTTCCACCAAAAATATTATTTAAAAACACATTCTCACCTCTTGCATGATGCTAGCTCCAAGCAACCAAACACATTATTCAACTGTTTAACTTCTTTCTAGCTTTAATTTCATAACCTTTATCAAGGACATAAGGTTTCACATATGGTTAACTGTTGCATCAAAAGCAGTGGCAAACAATTAAGTTTGGTGTTCTCACACCTAAATAAAACCAAGAGCCACACTCGATTTATGCATACTGTTCCGGGGGTTACCTGAAACGAGTAGCTCGGACGTCTTGGTGAGGCCCGAGGTGGGGGTCAGGGACCCGAGCTGGATATGTGGAGTGGTTGGTGGTTGTACCTGCAATGACACTCCGATGCTTAAGTTAGCATGGGTCCAAGCAGATATTGAGTAGAATTAGAGTATGAGTTATACCTGGGTGCTCCAGTGTATTTATAGTAGTTGGCTGTGATCTTCCCTGGATAAGATATTCTTATCTTATCTTATCTTTTGGGAGTTTTATCCCTATCTTTGTGGAACCGCCTTTCTCTAGGCCTTTTCGGCCTTTTAGCTTTTGGGCTGCGTTCCTTTTGATGGGCCTTTTTAGCTTTGTTGTCCGAGGTCCGACCTCAGGTGTGGGCCTTGGGACGAGGTCGGACCTTTCATGGATTTTGCCGATTTGGAGGAGCTCGGTCAGGGTATGAACAGTGCCCCTGCCCGAGTTCGTCCTTTTTGAGAGGTCGAGCTCGGGCATAGTAGTTTTTCAAAATTCAAAAAATGGCCGTTTCAGCATTTATTGCATTTTACCGTTTCTTCTCGATTTTCGTTCGGGCTCTGTGAAGGCATTATTTATTTGCCCCTTCTCCCCTTTTTCTTCGTTTATTCTGTTCCCTTCCTGTTTTTCTGAGTTTCGCCATCTTCTTTTTTCGAGTGACGTTTTCTTCTTTCTTTTTCTTCTTTTCCGAGTCCTTCTGCGTGTTCTTCCGGGGTTTCCTCTGCGCTTGCGAGCTTCCCTTCTCAGATTTTGTTCAGTTTCTTTTTGCTTCTTTATGTCCTCTTCGAGTTGTTTTAGTCGGTTTTGTTGTGCCCGGACTGCTTCTAGAATTTCCGAGCTCTTTTCTTTTTCGGGATTTCGTGGATCTTTGTTTGGGAGTGACGTCTTTGGGCGATTCTGTTTGTTTCCTCCTGGAGTGCGTGGTGATAGAGGGCTGTCCGGTCGTTCTCCGGTGTCAACTTCCTCCTCTTGTTCTGATGCCGCGTGGTCATTGTTGGAGGGGTCGTCCGCCATGGTAGAGGGATGACTTCCAGGTCCCCGGCAACGGCGCCAATGTTCCGAGGGTTACCTGAAACTGGAGGTCGATCTCGGACGAGATCTTCTGTACTGGTTGGTGCTAACGTGTCCGGCTGGTGGGAGACTGCCGGAACTGTCATGTCCGACTTGTTGGACTGGCTGCACTGCTGATCCTTCATCACCGAAGGGTGGGGGGTACCTGCAAGAGACTCCGATGCTTAAGTTAGCATGGGTATTAAACAGGTATTGAGTAGAATCAGAGTATCAGTTATACCTGGGTGCTCCAGTGTATTTATAGTAGTTGGCTGTGATCTTCCCTGGATAAGATATTCTTATCTTATCTTATCTTTTGGGAGTTTTATCCCTATCTTTGTGGAACCGCCTTTCTCTAGGCCTTTTCGGCCTTTTAGTTTTTAGGCTGCGTTCCTTTTGATGGGCCTTTTTAGCTTTGTTGTCCGAGGTCCGACCTCAGGTGTGGGCCTTGGGACGAGGTCGGACCTTTCATGGATTTTGCCGATTTGGAGGAGCTCGGTCAGGGTATGAACACATACTAACCAAGTAATTAAGGGCTTGAGAAGCAAGCAACTTTGAGAATTATGCAGGACATGAGTCAACAATTGAAGATATTGTGCATCTTAACTAAAAGAAAACACAACAGAAGGAAGAATCAAAGGGCTGCAACTTCAAAGGTTGTATCTAAACTTAATCCTTGCTGCTGTGAATTATTTTGAACATGGAAACCATTATATATCCTGCTAAAGTGTTTATCTAGTTGCAAGTGAAGTTCTTTGATTAAGTATGCTAAATCTGCATAATGCTTGTTATCCATCACTTAGCTAAATTTTGTTTTGTTTCCCACATGCTTGAATAAAAGAGATTTGTTTGAATTGAAAAGTGAAATATCCAATGTTGCATAAGTAAGAATGGAAGTTAATGGTGGTATATGTGTTTGATTAAATGCATAACTCATGAAATAATTGTTGCATAATATCATTTTCATTTAAGTGTGAGTTAGCTTGCTGTTATAAAGATTCTTATCAATAAAAGAAAAAGCCCTTGGGAACAAAAACAGAAAGAAAAGGAAGAAGAAAAAGCCAAAGTGGCAAGAAAAACAAAGAATAAAGGTTGGACACCAATAGCTTGGACCCTAGGACATATGCCTGTGGTGTTCTTGTACTAAGATATGCTTGGATAAGCAAATTCTAAGGGGTATTTTAAAACCCGGTCACTTAGATCAACTGATTTGGGATGGCCAATTGAAAGTCCACAATAAAGAGCAACTTAGATACAGAACATTTAGTTATCCAAAAAGATGCTGGGCATCAATGATCCTAGGAAGAAATAGTGAGCCATGTGTCTGTGGTGGAAAGATGTTGAGTAAAAGAAAAAAAAATTAAAGCCAAAGGCTACTACTGCAACATTAGACACCAAACCTCCAAAAGAATAAGCTTGTTAAGCATTATAAGAAAGAAAAGATAGCAAGGGAGTAATTAAAAAGTAAGTCTTTTAGCAGCAAGTTTAGCAAGCCTTTGAGGAAAGATGTACATTATGTAACAGCAACAATAATTGAGTTATCATTGTCTGCATAAAGACTCCATAAATCAAATTCTGTTATATGCCTAATAAGGATATGTGTTCTTTTCTTGTTCATTTCATTTTCTCTTAGTTTTGATGCTTGCTTGGGGACAAGCAAGATTTAAGTTTGGTGTTGTGATGACAAGTCATCATATACCCATTTTTCAAGCTAATTTCACTTGTTTTATTAGTCTTTATGCACTTTCTTGCATCCTAAGTAAGTGATTTGGAGTGAAAATGCATAACTTCTTTAGATCAAGCAACTACCATTAAATTGATGCTAACTCATGAGGTTTAAGCTAATTTTAATTGAATTTTAATTGATTTATAAGCCTTGTGAATTTAGTGATACTTTGAGTAGTTGTTTTGGTTTATTATAGGTGAAGAAAAGAAGAAAAGAGGAAGCGTGGCTTAAGGAAGCGTGGCCCAAGGAGAAAAAGGCGTGGCGCATAAAGGAGGAGTGCAAGCATTGCCCTCCACAAGGGCACACTGCCCTCTAGGAGGGCAACATAAGGAAACAAATCTTGAGAGGCAACCCTGCCCTGCCCATGACAAGGGCAGAGCACAAATTGGTGCCATGGATCAAGGAAGAACAAAAACACTGCCCTGCCCTCCTCAAGGGCAATATCGGGCTCACCAAAGGAAGAAATTCAAAGAAAAAGTTCACCATTTCTTGCCACAAGGATCGAACACGGAACCATGAGGAAATAAGAAACTAAGCCTTACTTTGGTGCCAAGAAAATCAAGGAAAAGAGGTAGCGTGCGCGTCACCCAAGGATCGAACACGGAGCTTCAACCTTGGCACATTGCCCTGCCCTCCACAAGGGCAGGCAGCATTTTGGTGATGCACACACACGCACCATTCTGGCGCACCAAGGGAAGGCTCGGCAGCATCATTCTGGCGCACAGGCATCACTCGGCAGCACCAGCAGCACGCACAGGCATCATTCTGGCGCACCAAAAAGTTCTGCCCTGCCCTCCGCGAGGGCAGGACAGCATCCTGCACGCACCAACGCACCACACGCACGCACCATGGGCCAGATGCACAATTTTCTGCCCTGCCCTCCACAAGGGCAGGGCAGCCTCCTGGGAGCTACTTTCTTCATGGGCTAAAATTGGATTAAAAATCCAATAAAATTCATTTCTTCACCAAATCAAAAGCCCATCCAAATTCCAAAATCCAAGAATAGAAAGTGTATAAATAGGAGATAGTTTGATGTAATTAAAAACCTTTTCTTGACTTTTGAGTTTTGAACTTTTCCTTTGAGCTTTGAATCCTTTTCTTTTATTTTTGTCTTTTGAACCTTCTCTTAGAGATTTCAGAGAATTAGGGAGGAGAATTGATCTCTCTTCTTCCTCGTTCTTGCTTGGGCAATTTTACTTTTCTTATTTTGAGTTTTGGGTGTGAAGAATTGAGGAAATTCTGTCTCAATCTCCATTCAAAATCTCTTTAATTCCTCTTCTGCATAATTGAGTTGAATTTCATTTCCTTTACTGCTTCTTCTTCAATTTCTTGTTAATTACTTTGTGGACTTGGATCTGGGAAGGCAATTGAGATCTAGACTTTGCTATCTAGTCTCTTGAGTCCTGAGATCCCATTTTCCTTTTTGGTTCTTCTGTGAACCCTTGCTGCAATTTAATTTCAGTTTCCTGTTTGAACTTTAGTACTTACAATTCATCTTCTGATTTATTAATTGTTGCAATTTACTTTCACTTGCTGAAATTCTGAATTCCCAATCCTTAAATCCCTTTTCCATTCAAGCAATTTATATTTCTTGCACTTTAAGTTACTGTAATTTACATTTCTTGTACTTTAAGTTTCAGTCATTTAATTTCTTGTTCTTTAAGATTCAGCATCTTTTACTTTCCTGCTCTTTAATTTACTGCAATTATCCCTTCCCCCTTCACATTCCAAGTAATTTAGTTTCTGTTAATGATAAACCACTCAACCAATATTTGATTCGCTTGACTAAATCAACCACTAAACTAAAATTGCTCAATCCTTCAATCCCTGTGGGATCGACCTCACTCCCGTGAGTTTTTATTACTTGATGCGACCCGGTACACTTGCCGGTGAGTTTTGTGTTTGATCGTTTTCCACACATCACTGGGAGCAACATGGGCTGAAACTCATCTAAAAATCCAATTTAATTCAATTCTTCACCCATCTTTCAAGCCCACTCAAAATTCTTAGATCCAAAATAGAAAGTATATAAATAGGTGTTAGTTAGGATTAGAAGGGAGCTTACTTTCATTTTAATTTTCATCCTTAGTCAACTTGAGAGCTCATTTTCCATTTTTCTGTTTTCTGCAATAGCTTGAGAATTGGAGGAGAGAATTCCCTTCTTCTTCCTCTGATCTTTTTATTTTCTTTACTGGGTTTTGTTTGAGTCTTGGGTGTGAGGAATTGAGGAACTTCTGTCTCAATCTCCATTTAAGATCTCTTTGTTTTTCCTTCTGCATAATTGAGTTAAATTTCATTTCCTTTACTGCTTCAATCTTCAATTTCTCTTTACTTGCTTTGTGAACTTGGATCTAGGAAGGCAATTGAGATCTAGACTCTGCTATGTAGTCTCTGGAGTCCTGAAATCTAATTTTCTTTTTGGTTCTTCTGTTGAACCACTGCTCAATCAAATTTTTATTTTCTGTTTGAGATTTAGTTAATTTCAATTCATCTCTTGCTTTGCTAATTGCTACAATTTAATTTCCCTCAAATCCCTTTTCCATTCAAGCTATTTATATTTCTTGCACTTTAAGTTACTGCAATTTACATTTCTTGCACTTTAAGTTTCAGTCATTTAATTTCTTGTTCTTTAAGATTCATTACCTTTACTTTCAATTCTCTTTAATTTCTGCAATTCATCCCTCTCCCTTTACATTTCCTGCTATTTACTTACTGTTGGAGACAAAATCACTCAAATAAATCTCTGTTTGCTTGAGTAAATCATCCACTAAACTAAAATTGCTCAATCCTTCAATCCCTGTGGGATCAACCTCACTCCCGTGAGTTTTATTACTTGATGCGACCCGGTACACTTGCCGGTGAGTTTTGTGTTGGATCATTTTCCACACATCACCATCCACATAAAAGCTCCACTCTATGGGATTGCCCGGGGTGTCAGTGTACTCTGCGATGAAGTCGGCCAAGTACTGAGATTTGATAGCTGTCCGAGCTTCGTATTTAAGGTCGAATTCGGATAATTCGATTGTCCATTGTAGGATTCTTCCAACTAGGTCTATTTTCTGTAAGATACCTTTTATGGGTTAGTTGGTCCGTACTCTGATGGTGTGAGCTTGAAAGTATGGTCGGAGTTGCCGTAAAGTGAGTATAAGAGCGTAGGCGAACTTTTCTATCTTTTGATAGTTCAATTCAGCCCTTTGTAGAGCCTTACTGATGAAGTAGATGGGTTGTTGCCCATTTTCGTCTTCTCTAACTAGTGCTGAAGCTATTGCCCGACTTCCTACAGCGAGGTATAGGATTAGTTCTTTGCCTTTGGTGGACGAAATTGTGATCACTGTTCTTTAAGTTGTATGAAATCATTATTGTGGCACCAGTTGTTATCACAACTCCGTTCAACTAACCAGCAAGTGTACTGGGTCGTCCAAGTAATAAACCTTACGTGAGTAAGGGTCGATCCCACAGAGATTGTTGGTATGAAGCAAGCTATGGTCACCTTGTAAATCTCAGTCAGGCAGATTAAAATGGTTTATGGGTTTTTGAAAATAAATAATAAACATAAACAATAAAAGGGATAGAAGACTTATGTAGATTCATTGGTGGGAATTTCAGATAAGCGAATGGAGATGCTGCATGGCTCAAGGACGCTTGCTCTCCTACTGCTTCTACTCAATCCTTCTTACTCCTTTCCATGGCAAGCTTTGTATAGGGGTTCACCATCAGCGGTGGCTACTTTCAATCCTCTCGGGAAAATGATCCTATGCGGCTGTCACTCGCACGGCTAATCGTCTGGAGGCATCACCCATGGTTGATGGCTACATCCCATCCTCGCAGTGAAAACTAATGCTCACGCACTCTGTCACAGTACGGCTAATCACTGGTTGGTTCCCGCTCCTACTGGAATAGAATCTCTTGATTCTTTTGCGTCTGTCACTAACGCCCAGCACTTGCAAGTTTGAAGCACGTCACAGTCATTCATTACCGGAATCCTACTCGGAATACCACAGACAAGGTGAGACTTTCCGGATTCCTAGGATCCTACTCGGAATACCACAGACAAGGTGAGACTTTCCGGATCCTCATAAATGCCGCCATCTATCTAGCTTATACCACGAAGATTCTGTTGGGGAATCTAAGAGATACACATTCAAGCTCGGTTGCATGTAGAACGGAAGTGGTTGTCAATCACGTGCGTTCATAAGTGAGAATGATAATGAGGGTTACTTATCATCACATTCATCATGTTCTTGGGTACGAATGAATATCTTGGAATAAGAATAAGAGAAAATTGAATAAAAGACAATAGAATTTCATTAATACTTGAGGTACAGCAGAGCTCCACACCCTTAATCTATGGTGTGCAGAAACTCCACCGTTGAAAATATATAAGCAAAAGGTTCAGGCATGGCCGAATGGCCAGCCCCCAAAACGTGATCAATGATCTCCTAAGATGAAGAATAAAATAAAACTGAGACCAAAGATGTCTAATACAATAGATAAATGTCCTATATATACTAGACTAGCTTCTAGGGTTTACATGAGTAAGTAATTGATGCATAAATCCACTTCCGGGGCCCACTTGGTGTATGCTTGGGCTGAGCTTGATCAATCCACGAGCTGAGGCTTCTCTTGGAGTTGAACTCCGAGTTTTGACGTGTTTTGGGCGTTCAACTCCGAATCATGACGTTTTTCTGGCGTTTAACTCCAGACAGCAGCTTGTACTTGGCGTTCAACGCCAAGTTACGTCGTCATTCTTCGAATAAAGTATGGACTATTATATATTGCTGGAAAGCTCTGGATGTCTACTTTCCAACGCCGTTGAGAGCGCGCCAATTGGAGTTCTGTAGCTCCAGAAAATCCATTTCGAGTGCAGGGAGGTCAGATTCCAATAGCATCAGCAGTCCTTTTGTCAGCCTTCTTCAGAGTTTTGCTCAAGTCCCTCAATTTCAGCCAGAATTTACCTGAAATCACAGAAAAACACACAAACTCATAGTAAAGTCCAGAAATGTGAATTTAACATAAAAACTAGTGAAAACATCCCTAAAAGTAGCTTAAACTTACTAAAAACTACCTAAAAACAATGCCAAAAAGCGTATAAATTATCCGCTCATCACAACACCAAACTTAAATTGTTGCTTGTCCCCAAGCAACTGAAAATCAATTAGGATAAAAAGAAGAGAATATACTATAAATTCTAAAATATCAATGAATATTAATTTAATTAGACGAGCGGGACTTGTAGCTTTTTGCTTCTGAACAGTTTTGGCATCTCACTTTTTCCTTTGAAGTTCAGAGTGATTGGCGTCTCTTAGGAACTTAGAATTTGGGATAGTGTTATTGACTTTCCTAGTTAAGCATGTTGATTCTTGAACACAGCTACTTATGAGTCTTGGCCGTGGCCCTAAGCACTTTGTTTTCCAGTATTACTACCGGATACACAAATGCCACAGACACATAACTGGGTGAACCTTTTCAGATTGTGACTCAGCTTTGCTAAAGTCCCCAGTTAGTGGTGTCCAGAGCTCTTAAGCACACTCCTTTGCTTTGGATCACGACTTTAACCACTCAGTCTCAAGCTTTTCACTTGGACCTTCATGACACAAGCACATGGTTAGGGACAGCTTGATTTAGCCGCTTAGGCCTGGATTTAATTTCCTTGGGCCCTCCTATCCATTGATGCTCAAAGCCTTGGATCCTTTTTACCCTTGCCTTTTGGTTTTAAGTGCTATTGGCTTTTTCTACTGCTCCTTCTTTTTCTTTCTTAATTTTTCGCCATTTTTTTTTTCACAAGCTTTTGCTTTTTCACTACTTTTTCTTGCTTCAAGAATCAATTTCATGATTTTTTTCAGATCATCAATAACATTTCTCTTTGTTCATCATTCTTTCAAGAACCAACAATTTTAACACTCATAAACAACAATATCAAAAGACATATGCACTGTTCAATCATTCATTCAGAAAACAAAAAGTATTGTCACCACATCAATATAATTAAATTAAATTCAAGGATAAATTCGAAATTTATGTACTTCTTGTTCTTTGGAATTAAAACATTTTTCATTCAAGAGAGGTGAAGGACTAATGGATTTATTCATAGCTTTAAGGCATGGTTACATACTAATGATCATGAAGTAGAGACACAAAACATAGATAAACATAGTATTAAAAACCGAAAACAGAAAGAAAATAGAGAACAAGGAATGAATCCACCTTTAGTGGCGTCCTCTTCTTGAAGGACCAATGATGTTCTTCAACTCTTCTATGTCCCTTCCTTGCCTTTGTTGCTCCTCCCTCATTGCTCTTTGATCTTCTCTTATTTCTTGGAGAATGATGGAGTGCTCATGATGTTCCACCTTAATTGTTCCACATTATGGCTCAAATCTTCTAAAGAGGTATTGAGTTGCTCCCAATAGTTGTTGGGAGGAAAGTGCATTCCTTGAGGCATTTGTTGATGATGAACTTCCTCATGTTCTTCTTGAGGGCCGTGAGGAACTTCTCTTGTTTGCTCCATCCTTTTCTTGGTGATGGGCTTGTCTTCTTCAATGGAGACATCTCCTTCTATGATAACTCCAGCTGAGTAACATAGATGACATATAAGGTGAGGGAAGGCTAGCCGTGCCATAGGTGAGGACTTGTCGGCTATTTTGTAGAGTTCATTGGATATGACTTCATGAACTTTGATGAGCGGATAATTTGTATGCTTTTTGGCATTGTTTTAAGTATGTTTTTAGTATGATTTAGTTAGTTTTTAGTATATTTTTATTAGTTTTTAGTTAAAATTCACTTTTCTGGACTTTACTATGAGTTTGTGTGTTTTTCTATGATTTCAGGTATTTTCTGGCTGAAATTGAGGGTCCTGAGCAAAAATCTGATTCCGAGACCAAAAAGGACTGCAGATGCTGTTGGATTCTGACCTCCCTGCACTCGAAGCGGATTTTCTGGAGCTACAGAAGCCCAATTGGCGTGCTCTCAACGGCGTTGGAAAGTAGACATCCTGGGCTTTCCAGCAATATATAATAGTCCATACTTTGCCTAAGATTTGATGGCCCAAACCGGCGCTCAAAGTCACCTACAGAAATTCCAGCGTTAAACGCCGGAACTGGCATAAAATTTGGAGTTAAACGCCCAAACTGGCATGAGAACTGGCGTTTAACTCCAGAAAAGGTCTCTACACGAAATTCCTTCATTGCTCAGCCCAAGCACACACCAAGTGGGCCCGGAAGTGGATTTTTCTGTCATTTACTCATTTTTGTAAACCTTAGGACACTAGTTTACTATTTATAGGATCTTTTGACATTGTATCAGTACGCTATGCAACCTTTTGATGACCTTATGACATTTTTACATGTTTTCTTCCACAGCATGAGTCTCTAAACCCCATGGTTGGGGGTGAGGAGCTCTGCCGTGTCTTGATGGATTAATGCAATTACTACTGTTTCTCATTCAATCATGCTTGCTTCCATTCTAAGATAATACTTGTTCTTAATCCGGATGAATGTGATGATCCGTGACAATCATCATCATTCTCAATCATGAACGTGTGACTGACAACCACCTCCGTTCTACCTTAGATTAAGTAGTTATCTCTTGGACTCTTTAACCGGAATCTTCGTGGTATAAGCTAGACTGATGGCGGCATTCAAGAGAATCTGGAAGGTCTAAACCTTGTCTGTGGTATTCTGAGTAGGATTCAATGATTGAATGACTGTGACGTGCTTCAATCTCCTGAAGGCGGGGCGTTAGTGACAGACGCAAAAGAATCACTGGATTCTATTCCGGCCTGATTGAGAACCGACAGATGGAATGCCGTGCCGTGACAGGGCATTAGGAATCGTTCCAATGAGAGGATGGGAGGTAGCCATTGACAACGGTGAAACCCTACATACAGCTTGCCATGGAAGGAGACTTGCGTGTTTGAAGAAGAAGACAGTAGGAAAGCAGAGATTCAGAAGATGGAGCATCTCCAAACCTCAACCTATTCTCCATTACTGCAAAACAAGTAATCATTTCATGTTCTTTTGCTTTTCACAATCAATCCTGATAATTTCTGATATCCTGACTAAGATTTACAAGACAACCATAGCTTGCTTCAAGCCGACAATCTCTGTGGGATCGACCCTTGCTCACGCAAGGTATTACTTGGACGACCCAGTACACTTGCTGGTTAGTTGTGCGGAGTTGCAAAAGTGTGATTGCAATTTCGTGCACCAAGTTTTTGGCGCCGTTGCCGGGGATCGTTGAGTTTGGACAACTGACGGCTTGTCTTGTTGCTTAGATTAGGACTTTTTTTTTTATTTTTTTATTTTTGTTGGTTTAGAGTCTTTTAGTTGAGTCTAGTTTCATATTCTAAGTTTGGTGTCAATTGCATGCTTTTGTTTTTCTTTTAATTTTCGATTTTTGCGTGTTTTTAGTCCCTTTTTGATTTACAAAACTTCTAAGTTTGGTGTCCTCTTTGTGTTTTTCCTTTAAAAAATTTTCGAAAATTTTGTGTTTGATTTTCTAAAATTTTAAGTTTGGTGTCTTTTTGTGTTTTTCTCTTTCCTCTTTTTAAAAATCAAATCTTTTTCATAAAAATTTTTCAATCATATCTTTCTAATTGCTGTTTTCAAAATCTTTTTAATTAACTAATTGATTCAGTTTTCAATTTGCTTTGATTTTATTTTCTTTTTGATTTTCGAATTTTTACTTTAATTTTCCTTTGTTTTATTTTATTTTTTCGTTTATTCAAAAAAAAAAAGAAAAAAACAAAATTTATCTCTTTGCAATCATTATCATTTCCCTTTTGTCCATCATGGACTTAAGTGGGATCAATCAGTCCAAAAGGACTCTGGGGTCATATGCTAACCCCATTACAGCTGCATATGGGAGTAGCATCTGTACACCTCCCATCAAAGCAAGCAGCTTTGAACTAAATCCTCAACTCATTATCATAGTGCAGCAAAATTGCCAGTATTCCGGTCTTCCACAGGAAGAACCTACTGAGTTTCTGGCACAATTTTTACAAATTGCTGACACAGTACATGATAAAGAGGTGGATCAGGATGTCTACAGACTATTACTGTTTCCATTTGCTGTGAAAGATCAAGCTAAGAGGTGGTTGAATAACCAACCTACAGCAAGCATAAAGACATGGAAACAGTTGTCAGACAAATTCCTGAATCATTTTTACCCTCCAAAGAGGATGACACAGCTAAAGCTGGACATCCAAGGCTTTAAACAAGAGGATAATAAATCCCTTTACAATGCCTGGGAGAGGTATAGAGGTATGCTAAGGAAATGTCCCTCTGAAATGTTTTCAGAGTGGGTACAGTTAGACATTTTCTACTATGGGCTTACAGAAAAAGCTCAGATGTCTTTAGACCACTCAGCTGGTGGATCTATACACATGAGGAAGACAATTGAAGAAGCTCAAGAGCTTATAGACACTGTTGCTAGAAACCAATATTTGTACTCTAGCAATGAGTTCTCTCCAAAAGAGGAAGTCATGGCAGTAGTCACTGACCCTAGTCCTCAAGAACAGATAAATGAGCTTAATCAACAATTGCTCCTGATGACAGAACAGTTAGCAGACTTTAAAGAGATGCTCTATGAAACTAAAGTTGCTAACAAGAGCATAGAACTGCAGTTGAATCAAGCAAAACAGCAAATATCTAAACAGATAACAGAGGAATGTCAAGCAGTTCGATTGAGGAGTGGGAAGACCCTGAGTAACACTGCTCAAAAGAGTAAAAAGCCAAACAAGGAACAATTGACAGAGGACAACCACACCACTGTTCAAAATCCCTCTGAGGACAGTAAGAGCCCAGAGAGGAATGCTATTGGCGTTCAAACTCCAGAAAGGGAAGGAAAGCTGGCATTAAACGCCCATTCCTTGCCCAGTTCTGGCGTTCAAACGCCAGAAAAGGGAGAGAAGTTGGCGTTTAACGCCCAAACTTCACCCATTCCTGGCGTTCAAACGCCAAGGGAAGATCAGACACCTGAGAGTGCTGACAGTAATCCCTCTAACAAGGCTTCTTCAACCACTTCTGTAAGGAATAAACCTGCAGCATCTAAGGTTGAAGAATATAAAGCCAAGATGCCTTATCCTCAAAAAATCTGCCAAGCGGAGCAGGATAAGCAATTTGCCCGCTTTGCAGACTATCTAAGGACTCTTGAAATAAAGATTCCGTTTGCAGAGGCACTTGAGCAAATACCTTCTTATGCTAAGTTCATGAAAGAAATCTTAAGTCATAAGAAGGATTGGAGAGAATCTGAAAAAGTGTTTCTCACTGAAGAATGCAGTGCAGTCATATTAAAGAGCTTACCAGAAAAGCTTCAAGATCCAGGAAGCTTTATGATACCATGCACATTAGAAGGTGCTTGCACTAAGACAGCCCTATGTGATCTTGGAGCAAGCATCAATCTAATACCTGCATCCACTATCAGAAAGCTTGGGTTGACTGGAGAAGTCAAACCAACCCGGATATGCCTCCAACTTGCTGATGGCTCTATTAAATACCCATCAGGCATAATTGAGGACATGATTGTCAAGGTTGGGCCATTTGCCTTTCCAACTGACTTTGTGGTGCTGGAAATGGAGGAGCACAAGAGTGCAACTCTCATTCTAGGAAGACCCTTCCTAGCAACTGGACGAACTCTCATTGATGTACAAAAAGGGGAAGTAACCTTGAGGGTCAATGAGGATGAGTTCAAGTTGAATGCTGTAAAAGCCATGCAGCATCCAGACACACCAAATGACTGCATGGGCGCTGACATTATTGACTCTCTGGTAGAAGAAATCAATATGGCTGAAAGCCTAGAATCAGAGCTTGAGGACATCTTCAAAGATGCTCAGCCTGATCAGGAAGAACTAGAGGAGGCAAAGGAATTTTCGAAAATTCCTCAGGAGGAGGATAAGCCTCCCAAGCCTGAACTCAAACCACTACCACCATCCCTGAAATATGCATTTCTGGGAGAGGGTGACACTTTTCCAGTGATTATAAGCTCTGCTTTAAATTCACAGGAAGAGGAAGCACTGATTCAAGTGCTAACGACACACAAGACAGCTCTTGGGTGGTCCATAAGTGATCTTAAGGGCATTAGCCCAGCTAGATGCATGCACAAGATCCTGTTGGAGGATAATGCCAAACCAGTGGTCCAACCACAGAGGAGGCTAAATCCTGCCATGAAGGAGGTGGTGCAGAAAGAGGTCACTAAATTACTAGAGGCTGGGATTATTTATCCTATTTCTGATAGCCCCTGGGTGAGCCCTGTCCAAGTTGTTCCCAAAAAGGGAGGCATGACAGTGGTTCATAATGAAAAAAATGAACTGGTTCCTACAAGGACAGTCACAGGGTGGCGTATGTGTATTGACTACAGAAGGCTCAATACAGCCACCAGAAAGGATCATTTTCCTTTACCATTCATAGACCAAATGCTAGAAAGACTAGCTGGTCATGACTATTACTGCTTTTTGGATGGCTATTCAGGCTACAACCAAATTGCAGTAGATCCTCAGGACCAAGAGAAAACAGCATTCACTTGTCCTTCTGGCGTGTTTGCCTATAGGAGGATGCCTTTTGGTTTGTGCAATGCACCTGCAACCTTTCAGAGGTGCATGCTCTCTATCTTCTCAGATATGGTAGAGAAATTTCTGGAAGTCTTCATGGATGACTTTTCAGTATATGGAGACTCATTTAGCTCCTGTCTTAATCACCTAGCACTTGTCTTGAAAAGGTGCCAAGAGACTAACCTGGTTTTAAACTGGGAGAAATGTCACTTTATGGTGACTGAAGGAATTGTCCTTGGGCACAAAATTTCAAGCAAGGGAATAGAGGTAGATAAGGCAAAGGTGGAGGTAATTGAAAAATTACCACCACCTGCCAATGTTAAGGCAATCAGAAGCTTTCTTGGGCATGCAGGATTTTACAGAAGGTTTATAAAGGATTTTTCGAAAATTGCAAAACCTTTGAGTAACCTGTTAGCTGCTGACACACCATTTGTGCTTGACACACAGTGTCTGCAGGCATTTGAGACCCTGAAAGCTAAGTTGGTCACAGCACCAGTCATCTCTGTACCAGATTGGACATTGCCATTTGAACTAATGTGTGATGCCAGTGACCATGCCATTGGTGCAGTGTTGGGACAGAGGCATAACAAGCTTCTGCACGTCATTTACTATGCCAGCCGTGTTCTAAATTACGCACAGAAGAACTACACAACCACAGAAAAAGAGTTACTTGCAGTGGTCTATGCCATTGACAAGTTTAGATCCTATCTAGTGGGATCCAAAGTGGTTGTGTACACTGACCATGCTGCTCTTAAATATCTACTCACAAAGCAGGATTCAAAACCCAGGCTCATCAGATGGGTGTTGCTTCTGCAAGAGTTTGATATAGAAATAAGAGACAGAAAAGGGACAGAGAACCAAGTAGCTGATCATCTGTCCCGAATAGAACCAGTAGCTGGGGCGTCCCTCCCTCCTACTGAGATCTCTGAGACTTTCCCAGATGAGCAACTCTTTGCCATTCAGGAAGCTCCATGGTTTGCAGATATTGCAAATTATAAAGCTGTGAGGTTCATACCCAAGGAGTACAGCAATGTGCAAAGAAAGAAATTAATTTCAGATGCCAAGTATTACCTCTGGGATGAACCATATCTCTTTAAGAGATGTGCTGACGGAGTGATCCGCAGGTGTGTACCCAGAGAAGAAGCACAAAGGATCCTATGGCACTGCCATGGATCACAGTATGGAGGACATTTTGGAAGTGAGCGAACAGCCACTAAAGTCCTCTAATGTGGCTTCTACTGGCCTACTCTCTATAAAGATTCCCGAGAGTTTGTGCGTAACTGTGACAGTTGCCAAAGAGCTGGTAACCTGCCTCATGGATATGCCATGCCTCAACAAGGGATATTAGAGATAGAGTTGTTTGATGTATGGGGAATTGACTTCATGGGGCCATTCCCACCATCATACTCAAACACTTACATTCTGGTGGCAGTGGACTATGTATCTAAGTGGGTAGAAGCGATTGCTACACCCACCAATGATACTAAGACCGTACTGAAATTCCTCCAGAAAAACATTTTCAGCAGATTTGGCGTTCCCAGAGTGCTAATCAGTGATGGGGGCACTCATTTCTGCAATAAACAGCTACACCTTGCTATGGTTAGATATGGAATTAGCCACAAAGTGGCAACTCCGTATCATCCACAGACAAATGGACAAGCTGAGGTCTCTAACAGAGAGCTAAAGAGAATCCTGGAACGGACTGTGATGGCCCGAAGAAAGGATTGGGCAAAGAGCTTGGATGATGCTCTGTGGGCATACAGAACAGCATTCAAGACTCCTATAGGAACCTCTCCATACCAACTGGTGTATGGGAAGGCCTGCCATTTGCCTGTGGAACTGGAACATAAAGCCTACTGGGCAACCAGATTCCTAAACATGGATGCACAGTTAGCTGGTGAAAAAAGACTGCTCCAGCTAAATGAGCTAGAGGAGTTCAGACTCAATGCCTTTGAAAATGCAAAAATTTATAAGGAAAAGGCAAAGAAATGGCATGACAAGAAGTTGTCAACCAGAGTCTTTGAGCCAGGACAAAAAGTTTTGCTCTTCAACTCTAGGCTCAAACTGTTTCCAGGAAAACTCAAATCCCGTTGGAGGGGTCCGTATGTGATTACAAGAGTGTCACCATATGGATATGTTGAGCTTCAGGATATTGATTCTGACAAGAAGTTCATTGTTAATGGACAGAGAATCAAGCACTATCTTGAAGGAAATTTTGAGCAGGAATGCTCAAAACTGAGACTTGAGTGATTTTCAGTGAAAGTCCAGCTAAAGACAGTAAAGAAGCGCTTGCTGGGAGGCAACCCAGTCATTAGGAGGTTATATGATTAGTTCCTACAGAGGCAAATATCAAAAATGAAGGAATTCACAGAGTTACAAAAGGATTTAGCTCAAAAAGCAGAGAAAATGAGCTTACTGGCGAAAAAAACGCCAGTAAGGGGCATTTTGGGCGTTAAACGCCAGAATGGGTACCATTCTGGGCGTTTAACGCCAGGAATGGTGCCATTCTGGGCGTTAAACGCCAGAATGGGCACCATTCTGGGCGTTTAACGCCAGGTGTGCAGCATCACTGGGCGTTCAGAAAAACGCCCAGTGAGGAAGGTTTTCTGGCGTTTAACGCCAGCCAGGGCACCTGGCTGGGCGTTAAACGCCCAAAAGGGGTGCCATATGGGCGTTAAACGCCAGAATGGGTGCCATTCTGGGCGTTTAACGCCAGAAAGGTGGGGGGACCACACTTTTGTTTTCAACTCAATTTTTTTCAAACTTTCCTCTTTTTACCCATACTCTTCTACATAAATGCACTTCAACCTTTCATCATTCACTTTCAAATCTTCACAAATCAAAACCATTCTTCAAATCTATTTCAAATTAATCCCAAATCTTCTTCAAAAACTCACCCTTTTCTCAATTTCTTTCCATATCTCCTCAAATCTCCTTTCAAATCTCTCTTTTGTTTTCGAAATTCTCCTCCCCCCACTCTATAAATGAACGTTTCTCACCCCTCATTCCTCACACCATTCGAATTTCCTCTTCCTCTCTCTTCTCTTCTTTCTTTTCTTTTTGCTTGAGGACAAGCAAAACCTCTAAGTTTGGTGTGCTTTTCCGTGATCACTAAGCCAAGATCTATCAAGATCATGGCTCCCAAGGGAAAACAAACTAACTCAAGAGGAAAGAAAGAGACTAATCCAAAGAATCTTTGGAATCAAGAGAAGTTCTTAACCAAAGAACATGAAGACCATTATCACAAAATAATGGGTCTGAGGTCAATGATCCCGGAAGTCAAATTTGATCTGAAAGAAGATGAATATCCGGAGATCCAAGAGCAAATTCGAAACAGAGGATGGGAAGTTCTGACCAATCCTGAAATAAAGGTTGGAAGGAACATGGTTCAGGAATTCTACTCTAATCTGTGGTTGACAGATAAGCAGAGAATGACTGGAACTGCTTACCATACCTACAGAACCATGGTCAGAGGGAAAGTTATGTACTTCCATCTGGACAAAATAAGAGAAATCTTCAAACTACCTCAACTGCAAGATGATCCTGACTCCTTCAATAGGAGGATGGTGAGAGTAGATAAAGGGTTGGATCAAGTTCTAGAGGACATATGCCTCCCTGGGACTAAGTGGATAACCAATTCAAAGGGTGTCCCAAACCAACTCAAGAGGGGAGACCTCAAGCCAATTGCAAGAGGTTGGCTAGACTTTATTGGGCGTTCCATATTGCCCACTAGCAACCGTTCTGAGGTCACCATCAAGAGAGCAGTGATGATTCATTGCATTATGCTTGGAAAAGAAGTGGAGGTTCATCATATGATTGCCTGTGAGATCTACACAATTGCAAATAGGAATTCCACTGTAACCAAATTGGCTTACCCAAGCTTGATCTCCTTGCTTTGTAAAGAGGCTGGGGTGAAGATAGAAGAAGATGAATTCATACCCATTGAACATCCAATCACCAAGAAGACAATGGAAGGAGCAAGAGAAGCAGGGGCGTGAAATCCAAGAACTGAAAAGCCAAAAGTTCTCCTCTCAAGCTGAGGGAGCATCTACTTCTCAAAATCAAGGTTGTTGAGTCCTAACTCTGTGAAAACCTCTATCATTAGGAGCCTATGTTTGCGTTTTTTTTTCCTTTGTTTTGTTTTCTATTTTTATTTTTAGTTTCATCCTATATCTATTTTTTATGCCTTAAAGATATGAATGTCCTATGAATCCATCACCTCTCTTAAATGAAAAATGCTTTAATCACAAAAGAACAAGAAGTACAGGATTTCAAAATTCATCATTGAAACTAGCTGAACTAGCTTGATGTGGTGACAATACTTTTTGCTTTCTGAATGAATGCTTGAACAGTGCATATGTCTCTTGAAATTGTTGTTTTGAGAATGTTAAAAAGTGTTGGCTCTTGAAAGAGTGAGAAAAAAAGAGAACTGTTATTGAGGATCTAAAAATAATTAGATTGATTCTTGAAGCAAGAAAAAGCAGTGGATACAAAGAAAAAAAAAGAGAGATTTCGAAAAAAAAAATTTCGAAAAAAAAGAAAAAAAAAAGAAGAAGAAAGAAATAAAGTTGTGATCCAAGGCAACAAGAGTGTGCTTAAGAACCCTGGACACCTCTAATTGGGGACTTTAGCAAAGCTAAGTCACAATCTGAAAAGGTTCACCCAATTATGTGTCTGTGGCATGTATGTATCCGGTGGTAATACTGGAAGACAGAGTGCTTTGGGCCACAGCCAAGACTCATACACTGGCTATGTTCAAGAATCATTATGCTTAACTAGGAGAATCAATAACACTATCTGAGTCCTGAGTTCTTATAGATGCCAATCATTCTGAACTTCAAGGGATAGAGTGAGATGCCAAAACTGTTCGGAGGCAAAAAGCTACTAGTCCCGCTCATCTAATTGGAGCTATGTTTCCTTGATATTTTGGAGTCTATAGTATATTCTCTTCTTTTTATCCTATTTTTATTTTCAGTTGCTTGGGGACAAGCAACAATTTAAGTTTGGTGTTGTGATGAGCGGATAATTTGTATGCTTTTTGGCATTGTTTTAAGTATGTTTTTAGTATGATTTAGTTAGTTTTTAGTATATTTTTATTAGTTTTTAGTTAAAATTCACTTTTCTGGACTTTACTATGAGTTTGTGTGTTTTTCTGTGATTTCAGGTATTTTCTGGCTGAAATTGAGGGTCCTGAGCAAAAATCTGATTCCGAGACCAAAAAGGACTGCAGATGCTGTTGGATTCTGACCTCCCTGCACTCGAAGCAGATTTTCTGGAGCTACAGAAGCCCAATTGGCGTGCTCTCAACGGCGTTGGAAAGTAGACATCCTGGGCTTTCCAGCAATATATAATAGTCTATACTTTGCCCAAGATTTGATGGCCCAAACCGGCGCTCAAAGTCACCTACAGAAATTCCAGCGTTAAACGCCGGAACTGGCATAAAATTTGGAGTTAAACGCCCAAACTGGCATGAGAACTGGCGTTTAACTCCAGAAAAGGTCTCTACACGAAATTCTTTCATTGCTCAGCCCAAGCACACACCAAGTGGGCCCGGAAGTGGATTTTTCTGTCATTTACTCATTTCTGTAAACCTTAGGACACTAGTTTACTATTTATAGGATCTTTTGACATTGTATCAGTACGCTATGCAACCTTTTGATGACCTTATGACATTTTTACATGTTTTCTTCCACAGCATGAGTCTCTAAACCCCATGGTTGGGGGTGAGGAGCTCTGCCGTGTCTTGATGGATTAATGCAATTACTACTGTTTCTCATTCAATCATGCTTGCTTCCATTCTAAGATAATACTTGTTCTTAATCCGGATGAATGTGATGATCCGTGACAATCATCATCATTCTCAATCATGAACGTGTGACTGACAACCACCTCCGTTCTACCTTAGATTAAGTAGTTATCTCTTGGACTCTTTAACCGGAATCTTCGTGGTATAAGCTAGACTGATGGCGGCATTCAAGAGAATCCGGAAGGTCTAAACCTTGTCTGTGGTATTCTGAGTAGGATTCAATGATTGAATGACTGTAACGTGCTTCAATCTCCTGAAGGCGGGGCGTTAGTGACAGACGCAAAAGAATCACTGGATTCTATTCCGGCCTGATTGAGAACCGACAGATGGAATGCCGTGCCGTGACAGGGCATTAGGAATCGTTCCAATGAGAGGATGGGAGGTAGCCATTGATAACGGTGAAACCCTACATACAGCTTGCCATGGAAGGAGACTTGCGTGTTTGAAGAAGAAGACAGTAGGAAAGCAGAGATTCAGAAGATGGAGCATCTCCAAACCTCAACCTATTCTCCATTACTGCAAAACAAGTAATCATTTCATGTTCTTTTGCTTTTCACAATCAATCCTGATAATTTCTGATATCCTGACTAAGATTTACAAGACAACCATAGCTTGCTTCAAGCCGACAATCTCTGTGGGATCGACCCTTGCTCACGCAAGGTATTACTTGGACGACCCAGTACACTTGCTGGTTAGTTGTACGGAGTTGCAAAAGTGTGATTGCAATTTCGTGCACCAAACTTCTACTTCCTCTCCAATCATGATGCTGTGAATCATGATGGCCCGATCCACAGTAACTTCAGATCGGTTGCTTGTTGGGATGATGGATCTTTGGATGAACTCCAACCATCCTCTAGCTACAGGCTTGAGGTCCAGTCTTCTTAGTTGGACCGGTTTGCCTTTAGAGTCTATTCTCCATTGGGCGCCTTCCACATATATGTCCATTAGGACTTGGTCCAACCTTTGATTAAAGTTGACCCTTCTTGTGTAGGGGCGTTCATCACCTTGCATCATGGGCAAGTGAAACGCCAACCTCACATTTTCCGGACTAAAATCTAAGTATTTCCCCCGAACCATTGTGAGATAGTTCTTTGGATTCGGGTTCATACTTTGATCATGGTTCCTAGTGATCCATGCATTGGCATAGAACTCTTGAACCATCAATATTCCGACTTGTTGCATGGGGTTGGTTATGACTTCCCAACCTCTTCTTTGGATTTCATGTCGGATTTCCGGATACTCATTCTTTTTGAGCTTGAAAGGGACCTCGGGGATCACCTTCTTCTTTGCCACAACATCATAGAAGTGGTCTTGATGGCTCTTGGAGATGAATCTTTCCTTCTCCCATGACTCGGAGGTGGAAGCTTTTGTCTTCCCTTTCCCTTTTCTAGAGGATACTCCGGCCTTAGGTGCCATTGATGGTAATGGAAAAACAAAAAGCTTATGCTTTTACCACACCAAACTTAAAATTTTGCTCGCCCTCGAGCAAGAAAGAAAAGAAGAGTAGAAGAAGAAGAAGAGAATATGGGAGAAAGGGGGAGAAGTAGGTTCGGCTATGTGGGAGAAGAAGGGGTTGTGATGTGTGAAAATGAAGAAAAAAGGAAGGGTATTTATAGGGAGAGGGGAGGGTTAGTGTTCGGCCATTTTGGGTGGGAATGGGTGGGAAATTGAATTTGAATTTTATGAGGGTAGGTGGGGTTTATGGGGAAGAGGAGGTTGATGTGAATGGTGAATGGGGTGATTGGGAAGAGGAATTGAGGTGATTGATGAAGAAGATTGGGAATTGTGACATGGGGAATTCAAATCACAAAAATAGGATTAGGAGGTAAGGTGGGAATATGGTAGGTGGGGATCCTGTGGGATCCACAGATCCTGAGGTGAAAAGAAATACCATTCCTTCACCATATAGGCATGTAAAATACCCTTGTGCATCATTCTGGCGTTCAAACGCCCATTGGTGCACGTTCTGGGCGTTCAACGCCCATGTAATGCATGTTTCTGGCGTTGAACGCCAGTTTCATGCTTGTTACTGGCGTTCAGCGCCAGTTTGTCCTCTCTGTGCACATTCCTGGCGTTTAACGCCAGGTTGTTGCTTGTTTCTGGTGTTCAGCGCCAGAATGGTGCTCTGTTCTGGCGTTGAACGCCAGCCAGTTGCATCTTACTGGCGTTGAACGCCAGTCTGCGCTACCTCCAGGGTGAAAATTTTTTTCTTCTGTTTTTGACTCTGTTTTTAATTTTTTTTTTGATTTTTTCGTGACTCCTCATGATCATGTACCTAATTAAACACAAAATTAACAAAGAAACAAAATAAAATAAAATTAGATAAATAAAATTGGGTTGCCTCCCAATAAGCGCTTCTTTAATGTCAATAGCTTGACAGTGGCTCTCATGGAGCCACAAGGTGATCAGGTCAATGTTAGTGTGTAGTCCCAACACCAAACTTAGAGTTTGGATATGGGATCTTAACACCAAACTTAGAGTTTGGTTGTGGCCTCACAACACTAAACTTAGAGTTTGACTGTGTGGGTTCTTCTTGACTCTGAACTGAGAGAAGCTCTTCATGCTTACTCTCTTTTGTCACAGAGGGGTGGCCATGTGCCTTAAACACAAGGTAGTCCCCATTTAATTGAAGGACTAATTCTCCTCTGTTGACATCTATCACAGCTCCTGCTGTGGCTAGGAAAGGTCTTCCTAGGATGATGCCTTCATCATCTTCCTTCCTAGTGTCTAGGATTATGAAATCAGCAGGGATGTAAAGGCCTTCAACCTTTACTAAAACGTCCTCTACTATTCCATAAGCTTGTCTCATGGACTTGTCTGCCAATTGCAATGAGAACAAGGCAGGTTGTACCTCAATGATCCCCAGCTTCTCCATTACAGAGAGTGGCATCAGATTTATCCCTGACCCCAGATCACATAGAGCTTTTTCAAAGCTCATGGTGCCAATGGTACAAGGTATTAAGAACTTACCAGGATCTTGTTTCTTTTGAGGTAGAGTTTTCTGAATCCAAGTATCTAGTTCACTAATGAGTAAGGGAGGTTCACTTTCCCAAGTCTCATTACCAAACAACTTGGCATTCAGCTTCATGATAGCTCCTAAATATTGAGTAACTTGCTCTCCAGTCACATCTTCATCCTCTTCAGAGGAAGAATAATCTTCAGAGCTCATGAATGGCAGAAGGAGATTTAATGGAATCTCTATGGTCTCTATATGAGCCTCAGATTCCTTTGGATCCTTAATAGGAAACTCCTTCTTGCTTGAGGGACGTCCCAGGAGGTCTTCCTCACTAGGATTTTCGTCCTTCTCCTCCCTAGTGCATTCAGCCACTTTGATTAAATCAATGGCCTTGCATTCTCCTTTTGGATTTTCTTCTGTATTGCTTGGGAGAATACTGGGAGGAGTTTCAATTACTTTCTTACTCAGCTGGCCCACTTGTGCCTCCAAATTTCTAATGGAGGATCTTGTTTCATTCCTGAAACTGAAAGTGGCCTTTGACAGATCAGAGACAATATTGGCTAAATTAGAAGTGTTTTGTTCAGAATTTTCTGTCTGTTGCTGAGAAGATGATGGATATGGCTTACTATTGTTCAGCCTATTGCGTCCACCATTGTTAAAGCCTTGTTGAGGCTTTTGTTGATCCTTCCAGGAGAAATTTGGATGATTTCTCCATGATGGGTTATAGGTGTTTCCATATGGTTCACCCATGTAATTAACCTCTGCCATGGCAGGGTTCTCAGGATCATAAGCTTCTTCAGAAGCTGCCTCTCTAGTACTGTTGGATGCATGTTGCAATCCATTCAGATTTTGAGAGATTATGTTGACTTGTTGAGTCAACATTTTGTTCTGAGCCAATATGGCATTCAGAGCATCAATTTCAAGAACTCCTTTCTTCTGAGGTATCCCATTATTTACGGAATTCCTTTCAGAGGTATACATGAACTGGTTGTTTGCAACCATGTCAATGAGTTCTTGAGCCTCTTCAGGCGTTTTCTTCAGGTGAATAGATCCACCTGCAGAGTGGTCCAATGACATTTTCGAAAATTCAGAGAGACCATAATAGAATATATCTAATAGGGTCCATTCTGAAAACATGTCAGATGGACATCTTTTGGTCAGCTGCTTGTATCTCTCCCAAGCTTCATAGAGGGATTCACTATCTTTTTGTTTGAAGGTTTGAACATCCACTCTCAGCTTGCTCAGCTTTTGAGGAGGAAAGAATTTATCCAAGAAGGCTGTGACCAGCTTATCCCAGGAGTCCAGGCTATCCTTAGGTTGTGAATCCAACCATATTCTAGCTCTGTCTCTTACAGCAAAAGGGAAAAGCATGAGTCTGTAGACTTCAGGATCAACTCCATTCGTCTTTACAGTCTCACAGATCTGCAAGAACTTAGTTAAAAACTGATAAGGATCTTCAGATGGAAGTCCATAAAACTTGCAGTTTTGTTGCATTAATGCAACTAGTTGAGGCTTAAGCTCAAAGTTATTGGCTCCAATGGCAGGAATGGAGATGCTTCTTCCATCAAACTTGGATGTTGGCTTTGTGAAGTCACCATGCATTCTCCTTGCATTATTATTATTATTATTTTCGGCTGCCATCTCCTTCTCCTGTTCAAAAATTTCTGAAAGGTTATTTCTGGATTGTTGTAATTTAGCTTCTCTTAATTTTCTCTTCAGAGTCCTTTCAGGTTCTGGATCAATTTCAACAAGGGTGCCTTTTTCCCTGTTCCTGCTCATATGAAAGAGAAGGAAACAAGAAAAGAAAGAGGAATCCTCTATGTCACAGTATAGAGATTCCTTTATGTTAGTAGAAGAAGAAAGGGGTAGAAGAATGAAGAAGGATGAATTCAGATTTTTGGATGAAGAGAGGTGAAGAGAAGTGTTAGTAATTAAATAATTAAATAGAAGAAGAAAAGAGAAGGAAGATTTCGAAAATAATTTTTGAAAAGGGGTTAGTAATTTTCGAAAATCAAAGACAAAATATAATTAAAATTAAAATTTAAAACAAAAAGAATTTTTGAAAAAGAGAGGGAGGTATTTTCGAAAATTAGAGAGGGAAAAGTAGTTAGGTAGTTTTGAAAAAGATAAGAAACAAACAAAAAGTTAGTTAATTGATTGAAAAAGATTTGAAATCAAAATTTGAAAAAGATAAGAAGATAAGAAGTTTGGATAAGATATTTTGAAATCAAATTTTGAAAAAGATAAAATTTTTGAAAAAGATGAGATAAAAGATAAAAAGATAAGATAAAAAATTTTTAATAAAAAGATATTTTGAAAAAGATTTAATTTTTTAAAAAGACTCAACTAACAAGAAACTACAAGATAAGATTCTAGAACTTAAAGGTTGAACCTTTCTTAACAAGAAAGTAACAAACTTCAAATTTTTGAACCGATCACATTACTTGTTAGTTAATTTTCGAAAATTAGATATAAAAGATAAGAAAAAGATTTTGAAAATATTTTGAAAAAGATTTTTGAAATTTTCGAAAATTCTAAAAAAAATGAAAAAGATATGATTTTTGAAAAAGATTTTGAAAAGATAAGATTTTTAAAGTTTGAAATTTTGACTTGACTTGTAAGAAACAATTAATTTTAAAAATTTTTTGACCAAGTCAACCCAAAATTTCGAAATTTTGGAGGGAAATAAGGAAAAGATATTATTTTTTTGAATTTTTTTTCTATGATGAGAGAGAAAAACACAAAAATGACCCAAAACATAAAGATTTTGGATCAAAACACAAGATGCATGCAAGAACACTATGAATGTCAAGATGAACACCAAGAACACTTTGAAGATCATGATGAACATCAAGAACATAATTTTGAAAAATTTTTGATGCAAAGAAAACATGCAAGACACCAAACTTAGAAATCTTTAATGCATGGACTCTAACAAACGAAAAATGCATATGAAAAACAACAAACAACACAAAACAAGAAAACCTCAAGATCAAACAAGAAGACTTGTCAAGAACAACTTGAAGATCATGAAGAACACCATGAATGCATGAATTTTCAAAAAAATGTAAGAAAAAAATTTTAAAGCATGCAATTGACACCAAACTTAAAAATTGACTCAAGACTCAAACAAGAAACACAAAATATTTTTGGTTTTTATGATTTTATGATTTTTTTGTATTTTTATTATTTTTTTTCGAAAATATTTTTGGAAAAACGAAAAATAAAAGAAAAATTTTTGAAAAAGATTTTTGAAAAGAAAATTACCTAATCTGAGCAACAAGATGAACCGTCAGTTGTCCATACTCGAACAATCCCCGGCAACGGCGCCAAAAACTTTGTGGACGAAATTGTGATCACTGTTCTTTAAGTTGTATGAAATCATTATTGTGGCACCAGTTGTTATCACAACTCCGTTCAACTAACCAGCAAGTGTACTGGGTCGTCCAAGTAATAAACCTTACGTGAGTAAGGGTCGATCCCACAGAGATTGTTGGTATGAAGCAAGCTATGGTCACCTTGTAAATCTCAGTCAGGCAGATTAAAATGGTTTATGGGTTTTTGAAAATAAATAATAAACATAAACAATAAAAGGGATAGAAGACTTATGTAGATTCATTGGTGGGAATTTCAGATAAGCGAATGGAGATGCTGCATGGCTCAAGGACGCCTGCTCTCCTACTGCTTCTACTCAATCCTTCTTACTCCTTTCCATGGCAAGCTTTGTATAGGGGTTCACCATCAGCGGTGGCTACTTTCAATCCTCTCGGGAAAATGATCCTATGCGGCTATCACTCGCACGGCTAATCGTCTGGAGGCATCACCCATGGTTGATGGCTACATCCCATCCTCGCAGTGAAAACTAATGCTCACGCACTCTGTCACAGTATGGCTAATCACTGGTTGGTTCCCGCTCCTACTGGAATAGAATCCCTTTATTCTTTTGCGTCTGTCACGAACGCCCAGCACTTGCAAGTTTGAAGCACGTCACAGTCATTCATTACCGGAATCCTACTCGGAATACCACAGACAAGGTGAGACTTTCCGGATTCCCAGGATCCTACTCGAAATACCACAGACAAGGTGAGACTTTCTAGATCCTCATAAATGCCGCCATCTATCTAGCTTATACCACGAAGATTCTGTTGGGGAATCTAAGAGATACACATTCAAGCTCGGTTGCATGTAGAACGGAAGTGGTTGTCAATCACGTGCGTTCATAAGTGAGAATGATAATGAGGGTTACTTATCATCACATTCATCATGTTCTTGGGTACGAATGAATATCTTGGAATAAGAATAAGAGAGAATTGAATAAAAGACAATAGAATTTCATTAATACTTGAGGTACAGCAGAGCTCCACACCCTTAATCTATGGTGTGCAGAAACTCCACCGTTGAAAATATATAAGCAAAAGGTTCAGGCATGGCCGAATGGCCAGCCCCCAAAACGTGATCAATGATCTCCTAAGATGAAGAATAAAACAAAACTGAGACCAAAGATGTCTAATACAATAGATAAATGTCCTATATATACTAGACTAGCTTCTAGGGTTTACATGAGTAAGTAATTGATGCATAAATCCACTTCCGGGGCCCACTTGGTGTATGCTTGGGCTGAGCTTGATCAATCCACGAGCTGAGGCTTCTCTTGGAGTTGAACTCCGAGTTTTGACGTGTTTTGGGCGTTTAACTCCGAATCATGACGTTTTTCTGGCGTTTAACTCCAGACAGCAGCTTGTACTTGGCGTTCAACGCCAAGTTACGTCGTCATTCTTCGAATAAAGTATGGACTATTATATATTGCTGGAAAGCTCTGGATGTCTACTTTCCAACGCCGTTGAGATCGCGCCAATTAGAGTTCTGTAGCTCCAGAAAATCCATTTCGAGTGCAGGGAGGTCAGATTCCAACAGCATCAGTAGTCCTTTTGTCAGCCTTCTTCAGAGTTTTGCTCAAGTCCCTCAATTTCAGCCAGAATTTACCTGAAATCACAGAAAAACACACAAACTCATAGTAAAGTCCAGAAATGTGAATTTAACATAAAAACTAGTGAAAACATCCCTAAAAGTAGCTTAAACTTACTAAAAACTACCTAAAAACAATGCCAAAAAGCGTATAAATTATCCGCTCATCAGCCTTCCTATGGTCGGGTAAGGATGGATGGTTACCCCAAGAATTTTTTGAAATCCTGGAAGGCCTGTTCGCATTCTGGGTCCATTTAAATCTCTTTCCCTTCCTTAATGTTGTATAGAAGGGGATGGATCTTAATGCCGATCCTGCTAGAAATCTGGGTAGGGCTACTAGTCTTCCTTTGAGCTGCTGGACTTCTTTGACCCAGGTTGGATTTTTCATGCTAAGTATGGCCTGGCATTTATCCGAATTTGCTTCAATCCCTCTTTGAGTGAGCACGAAGCCCAAGAATTTGCCGGCTTCTACCGCGAAGGTGCACTTCGTAGGATTAAGTCTCATCTCATGCTTTCTTATGGTGTTGAACACCTCAGTGAGGTCAGATAACAATGTTTCCTCTCTTTGTGTCTTTACTAGCATGTCATCTACATATACCTCCATCATCTTCCCAATGCGATTGGTGAAAACTTTGTTCATCAGTCTCTGGTATGTAGCCCCTGGGTTCTTGAGTTCGTAGGGCATACCTATGTAGCAGTAGTTTTCTCTTGGGGTTAAGAATGAGGTTTTCTCCTGGTCGGGTTGATACATTGGGATTTGATTGTTTCCCGAGTAAGCGTCCATGAAGGAGACGTACTTATACCATAATGAAGCGTCGACTAATGTGTCTATGTTCGGGAGTGGGTAAGGATCTTTTGGGCAAGCTTTATTGAGATCGGTGTAATCAGTACACATCCACCACTTTCCATTTGACTTCTTGACCAATACTACATTGGCTAGACAAAATGGGTACTTTACCTCCCTTATGAACCCTGCCTCCAAAAAGGCTTGTACCTGCTCCTCTATGGCTTGTGACCTCTTCGGGCTGAACTTCCTACGCTTCTGTTGCACTAGCCGAGACCCAGGTATACGGCTAACTTATGGCACATTAGTCCGAGATCAATACCGGGCATGTCGGCAGCCTTCCATGCAAAGAGGTCAGAATTATCCCTTAGGAGCTTTGTTAGCAGCTCTTTTAGGTCTCATCGAAGACTCGCCCTTATGTTTGATGTTTGTCTCGAGTTTCTCTGATTTGAACTTCTTCGGTCTCACCTTCTGGTTGAGGGCGGAGTTCCTCACGAGCTTGGATTTCTCCAAGTTCTACAGTATTGGTTTCCTTTCCTCTAGGGTCGCCTTTAAGGTTCAGACTGTAACAACGTCGCGCGAGTTTTTGGTCAGCCTTCATGGTAGCGATCCCTTTTGTAGTTGGGAACTTCATGCATAGGTGTGGAGTGGAGACCACCGTGGCGAGCTGATTTAACGTTGTCCGACCTATAAGTGCGTTGTATGTGGAGTTCACATCGACTACAATGTAGTCTATGCTCAACGTTCTAGACCGTGTTCCTTTTCTAAATGTTGTGTGTAGTGGGATGTACCCAAATAGTTGGATTGGGACATCTCCGAGTTTGAACAAGCTATTTGGATAAGCTATGAGCTCTTTCTCTTGTAGGTCGAGCTTGTCGAAAGCGGATTTGAACAGGATATCTACGGAACTTCCTTGGTCTACCAATTTTAGGTGGAGATTGGAATTGCCGAGTATGATGGTAATGACCACGGGGTCATCATGCCTGGGATGATGTCTGCGGCGTCTTCTTGAGTGAAGGTAATAGTGGGGAGGTCGTGTGACCTGTCCCCTTCTCTGACATGGTACACCTCTTTGAGGTGTCTTTTGTGGGATGACTTAGAGATCCCTCCTCCTGTGAATCCTTCGTTTATCATGTGAACGTGTCTCTCAAGGGTGTGAGGGGAATGTTCAGCTCATCCGACCTCTTCATCCCTTCTTTTCTTTTTTGGTTCATCCGCTCTACTGGCTAAAAACCGATCTAATCGCCCTTCTCGTGCCAATTTTTCTATGACATTCTTTAGTTCGTAGCACTCAGTGGAAGAATGCCCGTAGATTCAGTGGTATTTGCAATACTCTATCTGACTTCCTCTTCTCTTGTGTTTAATTGGGCGAAGCGGCGAGATCTTCTCAGTGTTGCATATCTCCCGGTAAACGTCCACAAGAGACATCCGAAGAAGGGTGTAGCTGTGGTACTTTCTAGATTTTTCAATGGGTTGGTCTTCTTTCTTCCTGGACTCTTTATCCTTGTCCTGAGGTGGGTAGTAGAATCCGGTCTTTGAGGTTTCTCCTAATCAGGAGTTCTCCTCCATATTAATGTATTTTTCCGTCCGTTCTTGAACCTCGTTGAGAGATGTTGGATGCTTTTTAGATATGGAGTGTCTAAAGGGTCCTTCTCGTAGGCCGTTGATGAGACCGATGATGGCTGCCTCTGCTATAAGATTTTGTATGTCCAGGCATGCTTTATTGAATCTTTTTATGTAACTGCGAAGGTTTTCCTGATCTCCTTGCTTAATCCCTAGTAGGCTTGGAGCGTGCTTGGCTTTGTCTTTCTGGATGGAGAATCTAGCTAAGAATTTCTTGGCGAGGTCATCAAAGCTTGTTATCAACCCTGGCGGCAAGCTGTCGAACCACTTTATTGCTGTCTTGATCAAGGTGGTAGGGAAGGCTTTGCAACGAATTGCATCTGAGGCATCTGTGAGATACATCCGACTTCTGAAATTTCTGAGATGATGACTCAGATCAGACGTACCATCATACGGGGTCATGTCGGGAGCTTTGAAGTCTTTTGGGACTTTAGCTTTCATGATCTCTTTTGTGAATGAGTCTTGGTCCTTGTGAGGGCTATCTTTGCAGCTGGCTCGACTGGTCTTAGTTTTGAGTTCGTCTTCGAGTTTTAGGAGCTTGTCCTCCAGCTCTCAACGCCATCTTGTCTCTCTCTGGAGGTCTCTCTCAGCCTCTCGCTGTCGTTCGGCCTATTGATGGAGCTGTTTGAGGCGATACTGTTGGTCACGGATGACATCTAAGATTTTTGTGTTCTAAGGTTGTTTGTCTCCCTTGGGTTGGTGTGTGTCCTTTGGGGAGGTTGGTGCAGCATCCGTGTTCTTGAGTGGCATTCCTTCTTCTAATCCGGAGTTAAGGTCATTGGCAGGGTTGTTCAACATGGTGATGGGATGTCTTCCAGGTTTCCCGGCAACGGCGCCAATGTTCTGAGGGTTACATAAAACGTTAAGGTCGATCTCGGACGAGATCTTCTGATATGATCGGAGCTTCCGTGCCCGACTTATTGGAGCTTGAGGGGCTGCTGGTCCTTGATCACCAGAGCGGGGTGGTACCAGCAAGAGATTCTAAAGCTTAAGTTAGCACGGGCTTTAAGCAGGTTTTTTGTAGAATTAGAGTATGAGTTATACCTGGGTGCTCCAGTGTATTTATAGTAGTGTATAGTGACCTTCCTTGAGCTAAGTTAGTTATCTTATCTTTTGTGGATAAGATCACTTTATCTTTTGACCAGTCGCCTTTAAGTGGGCTGTGATCCTCTGCTTTGGGCCTATTTGGGCCTCTATGGTGATTTGGCCGAGCTCTTTGGGAAGAGGTCGGTGTCGACAGCCTTTCAAGAGGTCAGCCGCTTTGTCCTCGTCCAACCCAGACCGTACAGCTTGGTCCACGGTATGAACACTATCCAAATGGGTGGAGGCCATTGCAACCCCAACAAATGATAACAAAGTAGTGATGAACTTTCTTAGGAAGAACATCTTCAAGCGGTTTGGAGATCCCAGAGCTCTTCTTAGTGATGGATGAAGCCATTTTTGTAACAGACCATTAGAGACTCTCCTCCTGAGATATTGAGTCAAGCATAAGGTGGCAACACCTTATCACCCCTAAACAAGCAGACAAATAGAGATATGTAACAAAGAGCTCAAAAGGATTCTTGACAAGACTGTGGGGGCTTCAAGAAAAGACTGGTCAAAGAAGTTTGATGATGCTCTTTGGGCGTATAGGACAACCTTCAAGACACCGATTGGGATGTCTCCATATCAACTGGTGTATGGAAAGGCTTGCCATCTGCTAGTAGAGCTTGAACATAAGGCATTCTAGGCTCTCAAGTTACTGAACTTTGATGATAATGCTGCTGGTGAAAGAAGGATCCTGCAGCTGCATGAATTGGAAGAATTAATATCTCAAACTTATGAAAATGCCAAGATTTATAAGGAGAAGGCAAAGAAATGGCATGACCTCAAGTTGGCACCTAGGATATTTGAAGAAGGACAAAGAGTCCTCCTCTACAACTCCAAGTTAAAGCTCTTTCCTATAAAGTTAAAGTCAAGGTGGTCAGGACCCTTTCTTGTCACCAAAGTTTCACCTTATGGGCACATAGAGATTATGGAAGAAGGCTCACAACGGACCTTTACTGTGAATGGACAAAGGCTCAAACACTATCTGGGCAACATGGGGAAAAGTCCCAAGATGAAGTATGATCTCAACTGAGGTAATAACCGTCAAGCTAGTGACGTTAAAAGAGCACTTGTTGGGAGACAACCCAACCAAAGGTAAACTTTTTTAGATTCTTTTCTTTGTCTAGTAAAAGGTCAAGTTAACCTTCTGTGCATTGCATGGAATTAAGTTTGGTGTTCTACACCAAAAGTGATTGTTCCATGAGCTAATAATTCAAGGATGTGGTGTGATATTGAGTTTGTTGCCCTACCATAAACTTCACAGGAACACACCACACTCCTTCAATTAATATAAGAAAGCACCAATTGCAAGCAATCACAAAAGCTATTGACTTGTGAAAGTTCTTTTTAAGTTATTTTCTAAAAAGAACTAAAAGCACATGGTGGCAAATTACATGTAACTCACTATATTAAGAAGTAGGCAAGGAACTAAGTTTAGTGTTTACACACCAAAGTAAGTTCAGAAGCCTACAATTATACATGAATGATAACCACTCAAGTGCTTGGGAAGCAAGAAACTTTCAATACCTTTGTAGGAAAAATAGTCAAGATTTTTTGAGGAATATGCATCATCATCTAAGGGGGGAAAGAAGAGCTAAATGTGGTGAGGAAAAAGAGGAACAAGAAGGGCACCAAGAGGTTGTACTGTTTCTTGACTATAGTTGTCAATTGAAAGTGTACTTGCATTAATGTTGGTCAATGTCTTTTAGTCTTAAATCACTTGCATTAGTTAATTTCTTTTATGTGTTTTAGTCTACTAAGTTTAATTAATTAGAGCTTTGCATTTAGTTTCTTTTAGTTTATATTGGGCTTGTGATGAGCGGATAATTTATACGCTTTTTGGCATTGTTTTTAGGTAGTTTTTAGTAAGTTTGAGCTACTTTTAGGGATGTTTTCACTAGTTCTTATGTTAAATTCACATTTCTAGACTTTACTATGAGTTTGTGTATTTTTCTGTGATTTCAGGTAAATTCTGGTTGAAATTGAGGGACTTGAGCAAAACTCTGAAAAAGGCAGACTAAAGGACTGCTGATGCTGTTGGAATCTGACCTCCCTGCACTCGAAATAAATTTTCTGGAGCTACAGAACTCCAATTGGGGCTCTCTCAACGGCGTTGGAAAGTAGACATCCAGAGCTTTCCAGCAATATATAATAGTCCATATTTTATTCGGAGATTGACGACGTAACTTGGCGTTGAACGCCAAGTACATGCTGCTGTCTGGAGTTAAACGCCAGAAAAACGTCATGATCCAGAGTTGAACGCCCAAAACACGTCATAACTCGGAGTTCAACTCCAAGAGGAGCCTCATCTCGTGGATTGATCAAGCTCAGCCCAAACATACACCAAGTGGGCCCCGGAAGTGGATTTATGCATCAATTACTTACTCATGTAAACCCTAGGAGCTAGTTTATTATAAATAGAACATTTAACTATTGTATTAGAGTCTTTGGATCATTCGGTCTTGTGACCATATGGGGGCTGGCCATTCGGCCATGCCTGAACCTTTTTACTTATGTATTTTCAACGGTGGAGTTTCTGCACACCATAGATTAAGGGTGTGGAGCTCTGCTGTACCTCAAGTATTAATGCAATTCTATTCTCTTTTATTCAAATCTTTCTTATTCTTATTCCAAGATATTCATTCGTACCCAAGAACATGATGAATGTGATGATTAAGTAACCCTCATTATCATTCTCACTTATGAACGCACGTGATTGACAACCACTTCCGTTCTACATGCAACAGAGCTTGAATGTGTATCTCTTAGATTCCCCAACAGAATCTTCGTGGTATAAGCTAGATAGATGGCGGCATTTATGAGGATCCGGAAAGTCTCACCTTGTCTGTGGTATTCCGAGTAGGATCCTGGGAATCCGAAAAGTCTAACCTTGTCTGTGGTATTCCGAGTAGGATTCCGGTAATGAGTGACTGTGACGTGCTTCAAACTTGCAAGTGCTGGGCGTTAGTGACAGACGCAAAAGAATCAAGGGATTCTATTCCAGTAGGAGCGGGAACCAACCAGTGATTAGCCGTGCTGTGACAGAGCGCGTGAGCGTAGTTTTCACTGCGAGGATGGGATGTAGCCTTCGGCCAGGTGATGCCTCCAGACGATTAGCCATGCGAGTGACAGCCGCAGAGGATCATTTTCCCGAGAGGATTCAAAGTAGCCATCGTCAAACGGTGAACCCCTATAAACAGCTTGCCATGGAAAGGAGTGAGAAGGATTGAGTTGAAGCAGTGGGAGAGCAGGCGTTCTTGAGCCATACAGTATCTCCATTCGCTTATCTGAAATTCCTACCAATGAATCTGCATAAGTATTCTATCCCTTTTATTATTTCTTCTTTTTACTATTAATTTTCGAAACCATAAACAATTTTAATCTGCCTAACTGAGATTTATAAGGTGACCATAACTTGCTTCATGCCAACAATCTCTGTGGGATCGACCCTTACTCACGTAAGGTTTATTACTTGGACGACCCAGTACACTTGCTGGTTAGTTGAACGGAGTTGTGTCCACTCGTGCCAATTTCAAATTCCATAAAAATACAACTTAAAGAGTAGTGATCACAATTTCGTCCACCAAGTTTTTGGCGCCGTTGCCGGGGATTGTTCGAGTATGGACAACTGACGGTTCATCTTGTTGCTCAGATTAGGTAATTTTCTTTTCAAAAACTCTTTCAAAAATTTTTCTTTTCTTTTTCGTTTTTTCTAATAATGTTTTTCGAAAAAATTAATAAAAATACAAAAAAAAATCATAAAATCATAAAAAAATCAAAAATATTTTGTGTTTCTTGTTTGAGTCTTATGTTAATTTTTAAGTTTGGTGTCAATTGCATGCTTTTAAAATTTTTCTTGCATTTTTTCGAAAATCTCATGCCTTCATAGTGTTCTTCATGATCTTCAAGTTGTTCTTGGCAAGTCTTCTTGTTTGATCTTGATGATTTCTTGTTTTGTGTCTTTTCTTGTTTTTCATGTGCATCTTTGCATTCATATTTTCCATGCATTAAAGATTTCTAAGTTTGGTGTCTTGCATGTTTTCTTTGCATAAAAAAATTTTCAAAATTATGTTCTTGATGTTCATCATGATCTTCAAAGTGTTCTTGGTGTTCATCTTCACATTCATAGCATTCTTGCATGCATTCATTGTTTTGATCTAAAAATTTCATGCATTGAGTATTTTTGTTGTTTTTATCTCTCATAATTAAAAATTTAAAAATCAAAAAAATATCTTTTCCTTATTTCCCTCCAAATTTTCGAAATTTTGGGTTGACTTGGTCAAAAATTTAAAAAAAAAGTTATTTCTTACAAGTCAAGTCAAAATTTCAATTTTAAAAATCTTATCTTTTCAAAATCTTTTTCAAAAAAATTATATCTTTTTCATGTTTTTCTATTTTTCGAAAATTTCAAAAATCTTTTTCAAAATATTTTCAAAATCTTTTTCTTATCCTTACATCTAATTTTCGAAATTAGCTAACAATTAATGTGATTGATTCAAAAATTTGAAGTTTGTTACTTTCTTGTTAAGAAAGGTTCAATCTTTAAATTCTAGAATCTTATCTTGTAGTTTCTTGTTAGTTAAGTCATTTTAAAAAATTAAATCTTTTTCAAAATATTTTTTTTTAAAATATCTTTTATCTTATCTTTTTCAAAAATTTTATCTTTTTCAAAATTTGATTTCAAAATATCTTATCTAACTTCTTATCTTCTTATCTTTTTCAAAATTTGATTTCAAATCTTTTTCAATCAACTAACTAACTCTTTGTTTGTTTCTTATCTTTTTCAAAACCACCTAACTACTTTTCCCTCTCTAATTTTCAAAAATATCTCATCTCTTTTTCGAAAATTCTTTTTTTGTTTTAAATTTTAATTTTAATTATATTTTGTCTTTGAATTTCGAAAATTACTAACCTCTTTTTCAAAAATTATTTTCGAAATTTCTCTTCTCATCTCTTATTCTATTTAATTAATTAATTACTAACACTTCTCTTCACCTGTCTTCATCTAAGAATCCGAACTTCTTATATCCCTTGTATTTGGATTCTTCTTCCCCCCTTTCTCCTTCTACTAACATAAAGGAATCTCTATACTGTGACATAGAGGATTCCTCTTTCTTTTCTTGTTTTCTTCTCTTTCATATGAGCAGGAACAGGGAAAAAGGCACTCTTGTTGAAATTGATCCAGAACCTGAAAGGACTCTGAAGAGAAAATTAAGAGAAGCTAAATTACAACAATCCAGAAACAACCTTTCAGAAATTTTCGAACAAGAGAAGGAGATGGCAGCCGAAAATAATAATAATAATGCAAGGAGAATGCTTGGTGACTTCACAAAGCCAACGTCCAAGTTTGATGGAAGAAGCATCTCCATTCCTGCCATTGGAGCCAATAACTTTGAGCTTAAGCCTCAACTAGTTGCTTTAATGCCACAAAACTGCAAGTTTTATGGGCTTCCATCTGAAGATCCTTATCAGTTCTTAACTGAGTTCTTGCAGATCTGTGAGACTGTAAAGACAAATGGAGTTGATTCTGAAGTCTACAGACTCATGCTTTTCCCTTTTGCTGTAAGAGACAGAGCTAGAATATGGTTGGATTCACAACCTAAGGATAGCCTGGACTCCTGGGATAAGCTGGTCACTGCCTTCTTGGATAAATTCTTTCCTCCTCAAAAGCTGAGCAAGCTGAGAGTGGATGTTCAAACCTTCAAACAAAGAGATGGTGAATCCCTCTATGAAGCTTGGGAAAGATACAAGCAGTTGACCAAAAGATGTCCATCTGACATGTTTTCAGAATGGACACTATTAGATATATTCTATTATGGTCTCTCTGAATTTTCGAAAATGTCATTGGACCATTCTGCAGGTGGATCTATTCACCTGAAGAAAACGCCTGAAGAGGCTCAAGAACTCATTGACATGGTTGCAAACAACCAATTCATGTATACCTCTGAGAGGAATTCCGTGAATAATGGGATACCTCAGAAGAAAGGAGTTCTTGAAATTGATCCTCTGAATGCCATATTGGCTCAGAACAAAATGTTGACTCAACAGGTCAACATAATCTCTCAAAATCTGAATGGACTGCAACATGCATCAAACAGTACTAGAGAGGTAGCTTCTGAAGAAGCTTATGATCCTGAGAACCCTGCCATGGCAGAGGTTAATTACATGGGTGAACCTTATGGAAACACCTATAACCCATCATGGAGAAATCATCCAAATTTCTCCTGGAAGGATCAACAAAAGCCTCAACAAGGCTTTAACAATGGTGGACGCAATAGGCTGAGCAATAGTAAGCCATATCCATCATCTTCTCAGCAACAGACAGAGAATTCAGAACAAAACACTTCTAATTTAGCCAATATAGTCTCTGATCTGTCAAAGGCCACTTTCAGTTTCATGAATGAAACAAGATCCTCCATCAGAAATCTGGAGGCACAAGTGGGCCAGCTGAGTAAGAAAGTTATTGAAACTCCTCCCAGTATTCTCCCAAGCAATACAGAAGAAAATCCAAAAGGAGAGTGCAAGGCCATTGATTTACTCAATATGGCCGAATGCACAAGGGAGGAGGAGGACGAAAATCCTAGTGAGGAAGACCTCCTGGGACGTCCCTCAAGCAAGAAGGAGTTCCCTATTAAGGATCCAGAGGAATCTGAGGCTCATATAGAGACCATAGAGATTCCATTAAATCTCCTTCTTCCATTCATGAGCTCTGAAGATTATTCATCCTCTGAAGAGGATGAAGATGTGACTGGAGAGCAAATTGCTCAATACTTAGGAGCTATCATGAAGCTGAATGCCAAGTTGTTTGGTAATGAGACTTGGAAAAGTGAACCTCCCTTGCTCATTAGTGAACTAGATACTTGGATTCAGAAAACTCTACCTCAAAAGAAACAAGATCTTGGCAAGTTCTTAATACCTTGTACCATTGGCACCATGAGCTTTGAAAAAGCTCTATGTGATCTAGGGTCAGGGATAAATCTTATGCCACTCTCTGTAATGGAGAAGCTGGGGATCATTGAGGTACAACCTGCCTTGTTCTCAGTACAATTGGCAGATAAGTCATTGAGACAAGCTTATGGAATAGTAGAGGACATGCTAGTAAAGGTTGAAGGCCTTTACATTCCTGCTGATTTCATAATCTTAGACACTAGGAAGGAAGAGGATGATTGCATCATCCTTGGAAGACCTTTCCTAGCCACAGCAGAAGCTGTGATAGATGTCAACAGAGGTGAGTTAGTCCTTCAATTGAATGGGGACTACCTTGTGTTTAAGGCACATGGCCATCCCTCTGTGACAGAAGAGAGTAAGCATGCAGAGCTTCTCTCAGTTTAGAGTCAAGAAGAACCCACACAGTCAAACTCTAAGTTTGCTGTTGTGAGGCCACAACCAAACTCTAAGTTTGGTGTTAAGACCCCATATCCAAACTCTAAGTTTGGTGTTAGAATTACACTAACATTGACCTGATCACCTTGTGGCTCCATGAGAGCCATTGTCAAGCTATTGACATTAAAGAAGCGCTTGTTGGGAGGCAACCCAATTTTAATTATCTAATTTTTATTTTATTGTTATTTTGTGTTTTATTAGGTACATGATCATGAGGAGTCACGAAAAAAATAAAAAAAAATTAAAAACAGAGTCAAAAACAGAAGAAAAAAATTTTTCACCCTGGAGGACGCACAGGCTGGCGTTCAACGCCAGTAAGATGCATCTGGCTGTCGTTCAACGCCAGAACAGAGCACCATTCTGGCGCTGAACACCAGAAACAAGCAACATCCTGGCGCTGAACGCCAGGAATGTGCCTAGAGGAGACAAACTGGCGTTGAACGCCAGTAACAAGCATGAAACTGGCGTTCAACGCCAGAAACATGCTTTACATGGGCGTTGAACGCCCAGAACGTGCACCAATGGGCGTTTAAACGCCAGAATGATGCACGAAGGCATTTTACATGCCTATTTGGTGAAGGAATGGTATTTCTTTACACCTCAGGATCCTGTGGACCCCACAGGATCACCTCAGGATCTGTGGACCCCACAGGATCCCCACCTACCATATTCTCACCTTACCTTTTAATCCTAATCACACTCTCCTAATCCTAAATCTCATTTTCCTACTCCCCATGTCACACTTCCCAACACCCATCACCAATCACCTCAATTCCTCTTCCCAATTACCCCATTCACCATTCACATCAACCCACTCTTCCCCAAAAACCCCACCTACCTTCATAAAATTCAAATTCAATTTCCCACCCTTTCCCACCCAAAATGGCCGAACACCCACCCTCCCTCTCCCTATAAATACCCTTCCATTCTACTTCATTTTCACACAACACAACCCCTTCTTCTCCCACATAGCCGAACCTACTTCTTCCCCTCTCTCCCATATTCTCTTCTTCTTTTTCTTCTCCTCTTTTCTTTCTTGCTCGAGGGCGAGCAATATTTTAAGTTTGGTGTGGTAAAAGCATAAGCTTTTTGTTTTTCCATTACCATCAATGGCACCTAAAGCCGGAGTATCCTCTAGAAAAGGGAAAGGGAAGACAAAAGCTTCCACCTCCGAGTCATGGGAGATGGAAAGATTCATCTCCAAAAGCCATCAAGACCACTTCTATGATGTTGTGGCAAAGAAGAAGGTGATCCCCGAGGTCCCTTTCAAGCTCAAAAAGAATGAGTATCCGGAAATCCGACATGAGATCCAAAGAAGAGGTTGGGAAGTCCTAACCAACCCCATGCAACAAGTCGGAATATTGATGGTTCAAGAGTTCTATGCCAATGCATGGATCACTAGGAACCATGATCAAAGTATGAACCCGAATACAAAGAACTATCTCACAATGGTTCGGGGGAAATACTTAGATTTTAGTCCGGAGAATGTGAGGTTGGCGTTTCACTTGCCCATGATGCAAGGAGATGAACGCCCCTACATTAGAAGGGTCAACTTTAACCAAAGGTTGAACCAAGTCCTTATGGACATATGTGTGGAAGGAGCTCAGTGGAGAATAGACTCCAAAGGCAAGCCAGTTCAACTAAGAAGACTAGATCTCAAGCCTGTGGCTAGAGGATGGTTGGAGTTCATTCAACGCTCTATCATTCCTACTAGCAACCGATCTGAAGTTACTGTGGATCGGGCCATCATGATTCATAGCATCATGATTGGAGAGGAAGTGGAAGTTCATGAGGTCATCTCCAATGAACTCTACAAAATAGCCGATAAGTCCTCCACCATGGCAAGGCTAGCTTTTCCTCACCTTATTTGCCATCTGTGTTACTCAGCTGGGGTCATCATAAAAGGAGATACCCCCATTGAAGAGGATAAGCCCATCACCAAGAAGAGGATGGAGCAAGCAAGAGAAACCATGCACGGTTCTCAAGAAGTGCATGAGGAAGCTCATCATCAACAAATTCCTGAGAAGCCTCAAGGAATGCACTTTCCTCCCAACAACTATTGGGAGCAACTCAATACCTCCTTAGAAGATTTGAGCCACAATGTGGAACAATTAAGGGTGGAACATCATGAGCACTCCATCATTCTCCAAGAAATAAGAGAAGATCAAAGAGCAATGAGGGAGGAGCAACAAAGGCAAGGAAGAGACATAGAAGAGCTTAAGGACATTGTTGGTCCTTCAAGAAGAAGACGCCACTAAAGGTGGATTCATTCCTTGTTCTTTATTTCTTTCTGTTTTCGGTTTTTAATATTGTGTTTATCTATGTTTTGTGTCTCTACTTCATGATCATTAGTATGTAACCATGCCTTAAAGCTATGAATAAAACCCATTAATCCTTCACCTCTCTTAAAAGAAAAATGTTTTAATTCAAAAGAACAAGAAGTACATGAATTTCGAATTCATCCTTGAATTTAATTTAATTATATTGATGTGGTGACAATATTTTTTGTTTTCTGAATGAATGATTGAACAGTGCATATGTCTTTTGATGTTGTTGTTTATGAGTGTTAAAATTGTTGGCTCTTGAAATAATGATGAATAAAGAGAAATGTTATTGATAATCTGAAAAATCATGAAATTGATTCTTGAAGCAAGAAAAAGCAGTGAAAAGCAAAAGCTTGTGCGAAAAAAAAATGGCGAAAAAAAAAATATATATATATATAGAAAGAAAAAGAAGGAGCAGTAGAAAAAGCCAATAGCCCTTAAAACCAAAAGGCAAGGGTAAAAAGGATCCAAGGCTTTGAGCATCAATGGATAGGAGGGCCCAAGGAAATTAAATCCAGGCCTAAGCGGCTAAATCAAGCTGTCCCTAACCATGTGCTTGTGTCATGAAGGTCCAAGTGAAAAGCTTGAGACTGAGTGGTTAAAGTCGTGATCCAAAGCAAAAGAGTGTGCTTAAGAGCTCTGGACACCACTAACTGGGGACTCTAGCAAAGCTAAGTCACAATCTGAAAAGGTTCACCCAGTTATGTGTCTGTGGCATTTATGTGTCCGGTGGTAATACCGGAAAACAAAGTGCTTAGGGCCACGGCCAAGACTCATAAGTAGCTGTGTTCAAGAATCAACATGCTTAACTAGGAAAGTCAATAACACTATCCGAAATTCTAAGTTCCTAGAGAAGCCAATCATTCTAAACTTCAAAGGAAAAAGTGAGATGCCAAAATTGTTCAGAAGCAAAAAGCTACAAGTCCCACTCATCTAATTATAATTAATATTCATTGATATTCTGGAATTTATAGTATATTCTCTTCTTTTTATCCTAATTGATTTTCAGTTGCTTGGGGACAAGCAACAATTTAAGTTTGGTGTTGTGATGAGCGGATAATTTATACGCTTTTTGGCATTGTTTTTAGGTAGTTTTTAGTAAGTTTGAGCTACTTTTAGGGATGTTTTCACTAGTTTTTATGTTAAATTCACATTTCTGGACTTTACTATAAGTTTGTGTGTTTTTCTGTGATTTCAGGTAAATTCTGGCTGAAATTGAGGGACTTGAGCAAAACTCTGAAAAAGGCTGACTAAAGGACTGCTGATGCTGTTGGAATCTGACCTCCCTGCACTCGAAATGGATTTTCTGGAGCTACAGAACTCCAATTGGCGCGCTCTCAACGGCGTTGGAAAGTAGACATCCAGAGCTTTCCAGCAATATATAATAGTCTATACTTTATTCGGAGATTGACGACGTAACTTGGCGTTGAACGCCAAGTACATGCTGCTGTCTGGAGTTAAACGCCAGAAAAACGTCATGATCCGGAGTTGAACGCCCAAAACACGTCATAACTCGGAGTTCAACTCCAAGAGGAGCCTCAGCTCGTGGATTGATCAAGCTCAGCCCAAACATACACCAAGTGGGCCCCGGAAGTGGATTTATGCATCAATTACTTACTCATGTAAACCCTAGGAGCTAGTTTATTATAAATAGAACATTTAACTATTGTATTAGAGTCTTTGGATCATTCGGTCTTGTGACCATATGGGGGCTGGCCATTCGGCCATGCCTGAACCTTTTTACTTATGTATTTTCAACGGTGGAGTTTCTGCACACCATAGATTAAGGGTGTGGAGCTCTGCTGTACCTCAAGTATTAATGCAATTCTATTCTCTTTTATTCAAATCTTTCTTATTCTTATTCCAAGATATTCATTCGTACCCAAGAACATGATGAATGTGATGATTAAGTAACCCTCATTATCATTCTCACTTATGAACGCACGTGATTGACAACCACTTCCGTTCTACATGCAACAGAGCTTGAATGTGTATCTCTTAGATTCCCCAACAGAATCTTCGTGGTATAAGCTAGATAGATGGCGGCATTTATGAGGATCCGGAAAGTCTCACCTTGTCTGTGGTATTCCGAGTAGGATCCTGGGAATCCGAAAAGTCTAACCTTGTCTGTGGTATTCCGAGTAGGATTCCGGTAATGAGTGACTGTGACGTGCTTCAAACTTGCAAGTGCTGGGCGTTAGTGACAGACGCAAAAGAATCAAGGGATTCTATTCCAGTAGGAGCGGGAACCAACCAGTGATTAGCCGTGCTGTGACAGAGCGCGTGAGCGTAGTTTTCACTGCGAGGATGGGATGTAGCCTTCGGCCAGGTGATGCCTCCAGACGATTAGCCATGCGAGTGACAGCCGCAGAGGATCATTTTCCCGAGAGGATTCAAAGTAGCCATCGTCGAACGGTGAACCCCTATAAACAACTTGCCATGGAAAGGAGTAAGAAGGATTGAGTTGAAGCAGTGGGAGAGCAGGCGTTCTTGAGCCATACAGTATCTCCATTCGCTTATCTGAAATTCCTACCAATGAATCTGCATAAGTATTCTATCCCTTTTATTATTTCTTCTTTTTACTATTAATTTTCGAAACCATAAACAATTTTAATCTGGATAACTGAGATTTACAAGGTGACCATAGCTTGCTTCATGCCAACAATCTCTGTGGGATCGACCCTTACTCACGTAAGGTTTATTACTTGGACGACCCAGTACACTTGCTGGTTAGTTGAACGGAGTTGTGTCCACTCGTGTCAATTTCAAATTCCATAAAAATACAACTTAAAGAATAGTGATCACAATTTCGTCCACCAGCTTGCTAGCTTAAAATGACCATATCATTACACCATATCTTATGTTGTATACTTGGTTCTTAAGTTAAATAAAAGAAGATATAAAAAATGCTGTGAAGAAGAAGAGTAGAAGTCCAATGTTGTAGAATAAAGTCCTTGTATTTGTAGTGGTATTTGCTAGCTAAATTGGTTCATCAATAAGGTATAAGGCTAAGATATCTCTTGAATTATGAACTTAAGATACATTCTATGAGACTTGGAGGATTAATAAGATCCTAGAAAGAAAAAAAGAGAATGACAAAGAAAGAAAAGAGCAAGCAATAAAGCTAGGCATCAATAGTTTGAACCTTGAGATATATGCCTGTGGTGTTTTTGTGCAAGGATGTGCTTGGATGAGTATGTTCTGAGGAGTGCTTCACCACTTGAAAACTTGGGTTAACTAACACGTGATTATCAACTGAAAGTCCACTATCAAGAGCAACCTTGTCACAAAACATTTAGCAACCCAAAGAGGTGCTGGGCTCTAAGGTCTCAGAAATGAATAACAAACCATGTGCTTGTGGTGTGTATGTGTAAAACCTGGTTAATTAACGGCTAATTAACCCATAAATGAGAATTTATTCTAGAAAGCCCAAAATGTGATTTTTGTGGCTAAATGTGATAGAGGATATTGAGACGAGAATTTTGGTACCAATTTTATAGAATTCGGACCAAGATTGGACCGAACGGGCCAAACTGGGCCAAACGGACCCAAAGTGGGCCCTTGGCCCAACATAACTAAACCAAAACCCTAGTTTTCAGCACTCTCTCTCCTCACAACACACTCAAACACGCTGAAATTAGAGAGAAAGGGAGGAAGAACACTCTCTCAAGTTCTCTCCCTTGGTTGATCTTCAAACCACCATAACTTTTGATCTAGAGCTCCGATTGCCGCTCCGTTTGCGGCCACGCGTTCACCGCGGAGAGCTCTACAAAACCCATACAATTAATCTTGAGGTAAGCCACATGTTGCTGTTCGAAATTCCAGCCCTTATTTTCGAGTTTCATGGGTGAAATGTTGAGATTTTGGGTTCTTTGATGTTATAGGACCCAACTCTCTTGAAGGAGAAGGTTAATCTTGTCTCCTTGGACCTTGGGTGTGGTAAGATTCTCAACCCTAGTGTATTTTGTTGTTTTATGATGTTTGGGTTTTGAGATGTTGTGTATGGGTATGATGGTTGTGGCTTAGGTTGTGTGTGTGTGGATATTGGAGATTGATTGGTGATTTTGAAAAGCTTGGAAAGGGTTTGGTGGTGAAAAATCTGTTCTTGGAGGTGTTGAGGCCTTGAGAGCTTGTGGATAAGTGGTTTGGAAGTGCTCCGGTGGAGCTTGGAAAAATCGGCTAAGGTATGGTTTCGATTTCCCGTATCTAATATGTAATGTGGTAGGAAATACTTAGGCTAGAGGCCCTAAGATAGGCATTGAATGGTTGATGTTGTTGAATTATTGATATATATGATGTGGTCATATATGTAATGATGATTAATGATGCCTTGGTGGTATGAGGTATGACAAATATGCATGTTGTGATATATGCTTGATGATTAGTTATGGTTGAATTGTGGGTTGAACCATGTTTATGGTGAGTATGATATTGATTGTGTACAATGATGATTTAGTGGAATTGGTGTTGTTGATAATTGGCATGAGAAAGAGTATATGATATGTCAATATGTTTAGGTTTGAGCCACTTGGGTGAAGTGGGTTAAAATGATGAGATAGTGATTCTGTAATTTGTGGTAAAGTCTCAATGTGTGAGTTGAGGAGGCTTGATGTTGAATTTGATATATTTTGATTGATTTCAAAGAAAATGGATGAAAATGGCATGTTTTGATTGATTTTGAAAAGAGTTGGAAATGGCTTGTTTGAAAATGGCACTTTGTGGTTTTTATGAAAAATATGGTTTTTGGGCATACTTTAATGGGACATAACTTAGACTACGGATCTCTGTTTTGTGCCAAATCTATTTAGAAATGAAATTGGATCCGGGATGTCCATGCCGTTCGAAGAACGGGTGAAAAATGATTTAAAATGAGAAAGTTATGTCCGTTGGAAGATTGGGGTTTAAATTGGTGAATTTTGCAGCTTTTAACTTAGAAAATTTTTAGCAGAATGACCCCTTGCGCGTGGGCGCACTTGGCGTGTGCGCGTCGTTCTTCCCGAAAATGCCATCCACGCGTGAGCGTGATGTGCGCGGGTGCGCCGATTGTGCTGCACCCAATGCCCAGCCATTTTCCAGAGAGTTATGCCAGAACTGTGCCAGTGTTGTGCCTGGGGCACGAGAACGCCCACGCGTACGCGTGGTTGACGCGTACGTGCCGATTGGCAAATTTTTAATCCACGCGTTAGCATGCATGACGCTTGCGCGTCGATGAGTTTTTGAGGCCATCCACGCGTGCGCGTGGAGTGCGCGTACGTTTGGACCTGTTTTCATCCCAAAGTTGATTTTTGAGTTTTAAAAGCCAAATTTCATACTTCTAAGCCTCCGATCTCACCACTTATATCTTAAATCAATATGACATGCCTAGCTATTAAAAAGGGGCTAGAGAATGAGGTAACTTGCGAGTGAAGCAAGGGAAAAATGAATGATCATTGGGGATCAAGCATGATTATGTGAGATGCGGAGGATGGTGGTGGAAGTGCTGGTTATGCCATTGGCCGAAGGGCCGTAATTGTTTATATATTGGCTGGTTATGGATTGAACCGTGAGCCGGAATAGCTGTGTATGCTATGAATATTGGCTGGTTCTGGACTGAACCATGAGCCGGAATAGCTGTGTATGCTATGAATATTGGCTGGTTATAGATTTAACCGTGAGCCGGAATGGCTGATATGGATGTTGATCCATGGATGAGAATTCATGCATGTTTATGCTGAATTATTGATAATTGTGATTTGCACTTCCACTATCGGAGATACGAGTTTCCCTGGGTAGTAGCAGTGGCTAGCCACCACGTGCTCCAGGTTGAGACTTGATACTCTTTTGACCCTATGTCATAAGTGTGGCCGGGCACTGTGAAAGACCCGGATGAGCTCGCCCCCGTAAATATTCACCAGTGAAGGTGATGGATATAGATGATGATTATGATCAAGTTTATGATGAGTATAACTCGAGTTGGGGATGCGTGACAGAGGGACAGTCCAATGGTTAGCTACCAGGACTTGTCGGGTTGGTTCTATAACCGACAGATGATATCATCAGCCACTAGGGACGGGCATTCATCATATGCATACTATATGAATTGTTTGAGATTGCCTATTTGACTGCACATTACTTGCTAATTGTCTAAATGCTTTACTTGTTCCTATTTGTTTATTCCTTGTTTGATATAACTGTGATTGCTACACTATACTCCTGCTGGTGGTTTGTGATGACAAGTCATCATATACCCATTTTTCAAGCTAATTTCACTTGTTTTATTAGTCTTTATACACTTTCTTGCATCCTAAGTAAGTGATTTGGAGTGAAAATGCATAACTTCTTTAAATTAAGCAACCACCATGAAATTAATGATAACTCATGAGGTTTAAGCTAATTTTAATTGAATTTTAATTGATTTATAAGCCTTATGAATTTAGTGATACTTGGAGTGGTTGTTTTGGTTTATTTTAGGTGAAGAAAAGAATAAAAGAGAAAAGCGTGGCCTAAGAAAGCGTGACCCAAGGAGAAGGAAGCGTGGTCAAAGGAAGGAAAAGTGTGCCACATGCAATGGGGGAGGCAAGCATTGCCCTCCACAAGGGCACACTGCCCTCTAGGAGGGCAACATAAGGGAACAAGGCAAAGAAGGCAACTCTGCCCTGCCCACTACAAGGGCAGAGCACAAATTTGAACCTTGGAATCAAGAAGAAGAAAACGTTGCCCTGCCCTCCACAAGGGCAGTATCGGGCTCACAAGGGGAGAAAATCAAAGGAAAATGTCTCCAAATGCTTGCCACAAGAGTTGAACACGGGACCATGAGGAAGCAAGGAACTAAGTTCCATTACCGTGCCAAGAAAGCCAAAGAAATTGAAGAGCGTGTGTTTTTGCCAGGATTCGAACTCGGGACTTCAGTTTGGAAACACTGCCCTGCCCTCCGCGTGGGCAGGGCAGCATTTTGTTGTGGCATGAATCTGGCGCACCAAGGCTCAATTCTGGCGCACCACGGCATGATTCTGGCAGCACCAGCACGCACCATCACAATTCTGGCGCACCAACTTTTTCTGCCCTGCCCTCCGCGAGGACAGGGCAGCGTTCTGCGCACCAAGGCACGATCCTGGCAGCACCAGCGCGCACCACAGCACGATTCTGGCAGCACCAACGCGCACCACATCACAATTTCTGGCGCACCAATTTTTTCTGCCCTGCCCTCCGCGAGGGCAGGGCAGCATCCTGCGCACCTGCCCGCACCAAGCCGCACCACACATCAATTTTCTGCCCTGCCCTCCACAAGGGCAGGGCAGCCTCCTGGAAGCTACTCTTTTTGGGCTGAAAATTTAATTAAAATTCCAATTTAATTCATTTCTTCACCAAATCAAAAGCCCATCCAAATCCCAAAATCCAAGAATAGAAAGTGTATAAATAGGAGCTAGTTTGATGTAATTAGGACCTTTTGCTTTGCTTTTGAATTTTGCACTTTCTTTGAGCTTTGAATTTTATTTTGCACTTTGGAATTTCTCTTGGTGTCTTCACTGAGATTTCAGAGAATTAGGGAGGAGAATTGATCTCTCTTCTTCCTCGTTCTTGCTTGGGCATTTTTAATTTTCTTGTTTTGATTCTTGGGTGTTAAGAATTGAGGAAATTCTGTCTCAATCTCCACTCAAGAACTCTTTAGTTTCTTTTCTGCATAATTGAATCCATTTACATTCTCTTTACTGCTTCTTCTTCAATTCCTTGTCAATTGCTTTGTGAACTTGGATCTGGGAAGGCAAATTGAGATCTAGGCTCTGCTACCTAGTCTCTGAAGTCCTGAGATCCTAATTTACTTTTGGTTCTTCTGTGAACCCTGCTGCACTTTACTTTCAATTTCTGTTTGAGTTCTAATTGTTTCTAATTCAATTTCTGCTTTATTAACTGTGGCAATTTAATTTCTCTTTGTTTAGCTTCTGCAATCCCAGTCCTCAAATCCCTTTTATATTCAAGCAATTTACATTCCTTGCCATTTAAGTTACTGCAATTTACATTTCTTGCACTTTAAGTTTCAGTCATTTACTTTCTTGTTCTTTAAGATTCAGCAAGTTTATTTACCTGTACTTTAATTTACTGCAATTTTCCCTTCTCCCTTTATATTCCAAGCAATTTAGCTTCTGCTAAATACAACCCACTAAATCAAAACTTGATTCGCTTGACTAAATCAACCACTAAACTAAAATTGCTCAATCCTTCAATCCCTGTGGGATCGACCTCACTCATGTGAGTTATTATTACTTGATGCGACCCGGTACACTTGCCGGTGAGTTTTGTGTTGGATCGTTTTCCACACATCAAGTTTTTGGCGCCGTTGCCGGGGATTGAAATAGATTGACAATGATTAAGTGAAGTGGAGGTCTAGATCAAGCACTTTTTCTTTTCTGTTATTCTAATTTTGACTAACACACTAACTGTTTGAATTTTTGCTTAAACTAACTAAAACTTCATTCTAGCTATAGATTGAAGTTTCATTGGTTTTCTGGATCTGTGTGTTTATTGTTGTGTGTTTGTATGTCAGGTACAGGAAGATCTTCCCCTGTCCTCTCTGAAATTGACCAAAGAACTCTTCGAAGAATAAGAAGAGCTGAAAGAGGGAAGAACGTTATTGGAGAGGAAGAATCTGAAGAGGAATTCCAAGAAATGGAAGGAGATCTCAATCAACCAGGAGAAGGAGCCAACAATAACCAACAACAACGAAGAGTCCTGGCTTCATACACATTTGCAAATGCTAGACACTGTGGAAGTAGCATTCTTCCTCCTAATGTCAATGCAAACAATTTTGAACTAAAGCTACAACTCATCACTTTGGTTCAAAACAACTGTTCTTTTGGAGGAGGGCCTTTGGAGGACCCAAATCAACATTTATCTACCTTCTTGAGAATCTGTGACACTGTGAAAACAAAAGGTGTACCTCCCGATAGCTACAAGTTGCTGCTCTTTCCATTTTCTCTCAGAGATAAAGCCACTCAATGGCTAGAGACCTTTCCAAAAGAAAGCATCAACACTTGGGATGACTTGGTAAGCAAGTTCCTTGCCAAATTTTATCCCCCTCAAAGAATCTTAAGATTGAAGACTGAGATGCAGACATTCACTCAAATGGAGGCTGAGAACTTATATGAAGCATGGGAAAGATATAAGGCTCTATTGAGGAAATGCCCACCAGAGATGTTCACTGAGTGGGACAAGCTGCAGAACTTCTATGAGGGACTCACTCTTAAAGCTCAAGAAGCACTTGATCATTCAGCTGGAGGCTCTTTGCAACTCATGAAAACTACAGAGGAAGCTCAAAACGTCATTGATATGGTGGCCAATAACCAATATTTCTTTGCTCATCAAAGACAACGCCAACCATCACAAAGAAGAGGAGTAATGGAGTTGGAAGGAGTGGATTCAATTCTAGCTCAGAACAAGATAATGCAGCAGCAGATTCAACAACAGTTTGAGCAAATGGCCAAAAGAATTGATGGCTTACAAGTTGCATCAGTGAGTGCCACAAGCCAACCACCAACTACTTGGGTGCAAAGTGAAGAAACTCAAGAGGAGCAACAGCAAGAGCAAGTCCAGTACATGCACAACCAAAATCCTGGAGCAAATGAAGTCTATGGTGATACTTACAATCCATCTTGGAAGAACCATCCCAACCTCAGATGGGGAGACACCCATAATCAAAACCAACAGCCATGGCAAAGGAACTCAACACAAAACAATTGGAAAAACACAAACCACAATCCCCAGCCAACACTAACCAAAATACATACAGAAAACCACAAAATAATTACCCCAACTCTAACCATTATCCACCCAATAACCACCCAACAAATCAAACCACTTATCATCATCCATCAACACCCCAAAACCAACCAATCTCACAAGATTCCCAGAGGATCACCAATCTAGAGCTGCTCATGGAAAAGACGATGAAGAACCAAGAATTGACAACAAAGAACCAAGAAGCTTCCATGAAGAACTTAGAAAGGCAAATTGGGCAAATTTCCAAGCAGATTTCTGTTGAGAAGCCATCAAGTTCACTACCTAGTGACACCATTCCCAACCCAAAGGAAGAATGCAAGGTCATTCAACTAAGAAGTGGAAAAGTGTTAGTGGATGGTAACCAAAGAGCAACCAAGAACAATGATAATGAGCCAACAAAGAATGATGAAGCCATCAACAAGGACATGATAAGCAAGAATGTCCCAGAAAAACTCACAGAGGAAGACAACAAACCACAGAATTTGAAGAAAGGAAAGCAAATCATGGAAGAACCAATTCCAAGACAACATCAAGTGGAGAAGAGCTCAACACCACCACTACCATATCCACAAAGATTCCACAAAGAGACGAAGGATCAGCATTTTCACAAATTTCTTGAGACTTTCAAGAAGCTGGAAATCAACATACCTTTAGCTGAGGCATTGGAGCAAATGCCTCTGTATGCCAAGTTCTTGAAAGAGCTCATCAACAAGAAGAGAAGTTGGAGTGAAAAAGAGACAGTAATGCTTAGTGAAGAATGAAGTGCAATCATTAAAAAGGGACTCCCTCCCAAGCTTGAAGATCCTGGAGGTTTCTTCCTACCCTGCACTATTGGAAGCCTATTCATCAACAAGGGAATGTGTGATTTAGGAGCAAGCATAAATCTAATCTCATCTTCTTTAGTGAAAAAGCTTGGCATAGAGGAGGTGAAGCCAATACAGATGTCCTTGGAGTTGGTGGATCAATCAATAGTATATCCTAAAGGGCTGATTGAGAACCTGTTAGTTAAGGTTGACAAGTTCATATATCCTGCGGATTTTATGGTCCTGGATTCTTCAGAAAATGGAAATGACTCCATAATACTTGGTCGACCATTTTTGGCCACTGCTAGAGCCATTGTGGATATAGAGCAGGGAGAGTTAACCCTCAGGATGCATGAGGTGAGCATCATCTTGAAAGTCTTTCCAGAATTACAAAGGAATGAAGAAACAGGAAAAACAAGTGGTGATCTCCTTCCAAAGCAAGCAACCGACAAGGCAGTAGAACAGAAAAACAAGCTTGTACAAGGAGAAAAAGGAATTCAAAAGGAAGCAGGGGTGATAAACAAGAAGGAAGGTATCACAACCCAAGTCACTGACAAGAAAGAAAGATCAACAAGAAAGAAAAAGATGAAGAGCAAGAACAAGGCTCACAAAGGGTGGAAGAACAAGAAAATTCCAACTGAGGGATTTTCCAAAGGTGACAAAGTACAATTAGTATATCAACAACTAGGAACAGAAGATTATTACACTGTCAACCAAATACTTTCTCTTGAGCATATGGAAATTGAGCATCAAGGCAAACAGAGAAAGCTGACAGTGAGAGGTGACAAGTTGAGACATCACCAACATCAACCACCCTAAAGGGAGTTCAATGTCAAGCTAGTGACAATAAAAGAGCGCTTGTTGGGAGGCAACCCAACCTGAGGTAGTTTTCTTTCATAGCTTTTTCAATAAAAATGTTGAATAATTGGTATGGATCGCAAGGAGCTAAGTTTGGTGTTGCACACCAACACAATTTAAGGGAGAATGAAAGATTCTAAGTTTGGTGTTTCACCAAAAATATCATTTAAAAACACATTCTCACCTCTTGCATGATGCTAGCTCCAAGCAACCAAACACATTATTCGACTGTTTAATTGCTTTCTAGTTTTATTTTCATTTACCTTTAGCAAGGACACAGGGTTTCAAATATGGGTAACTTGTTGCATCTAAGACAGTGGCAAACAATTAAGTTTGGTGTTCACACACCAAAACAATTCCAAGAGCCACACTCCATTTATGTATACTAACCATATAATTAAGGGCTTGAGAAGCAAGCAACTTTGAGAATTATGCAGGACATGAGTCAACAATTGAAGACATTATGCATCCTAACTCAAAGAGAACACAACAGAAGGAAGAATCAAAGGGCTGCAACTTCAAAGGTTGTATCTAAACTTAATCCTTGCTGCTGTGAAATGTTTTGAATCTGGAAACCATTGTATATCTTGCTAAAGTTTTTATCTAGTTGCAAGTGAAATTGTTTGTTAAAAATGCTAAATCTGCATAATGCTTGTTATCCATCACTTAGCTTTAAATTTTGTTTTGTTTCCCATATGCTTAAATAAAAGAGATTTGTGTGAATTGAAAAGTGAAATATCCAATGTTGCATAAGTAAGAATGGAAGTTAGTGGTGGTATATGTGTTTGATTAAATGCATAACTCATGAAATAATTGTTGCATAATATCATTCTCATTCAAATGTGAGTTAGCTTGCTGTTACAAAGACTCTTATCAATAATGAAAAAGCCCTTGGTAACGAAAACAGAAAGAAAAGGAAGAAGAAAAAGCCAAAATGGCAAGAAAAACAAAGAATAAAGGTTGGACACCAATAGCTTGGACCCTAAGACATATGCCTGTGGTGTTCTTGTACTAAGATATGCTTGGATGAGTAAATTCTAAGGGGTATTTTAAAACCCGGTCACTTAGATCAACTGATTTGGGATGGCCAATTGAAAGTCCACAATAAAGAGCAACTTAGATACAGAACATTTAGTTATCCAAAGAGATGCTGGGCATCAATGATCCTAGGAAGAATTAGTGAGCAATGTGTCTGTGGTGGAAAGATGTTGAGCAAAAGAAAAGAAAATAAAGCCAAAGGCTATTACTGCAACATTTGACACCAAACCTCAAAAAAAATTAATAAGCTTGTTAAGCATTATAAGCCAAGAAAAGTTAGCAAGGGATTAATAAAAAAAAGTAGTCTTATAACAGCAAGTTTAGCAAGCCTTTGAAGAAAGATGTATATTATGTAACAGCAACAATAATTGAGTTATCATTGTCTGCATAAAGACTCCATAAATCAAGTTCTGCTATATGCCTAATAAGGATATGTGTTCTTTTCTTGTTCATATCATTTACTCTTAGTTTTGATGCTTGCTTGGGGACAAGCAAGATTTAAGTTTGGTGTTGTGATGACAAGTCATCATATACCCATTTTCAAGCTAATTTCACTTGTTTTATTAGTCTTTATACACTTTCCTGCATCCTAAGTAAGTGATTTAGAGTGAAAATGCATAACTTCTTTAAATCAAGCAACCACCATGAAATTAATGATAACTCATGAGGTTTAAGCTAATTTTAATTGAATTTTAATTGATTTATAAGCCTTATGAATTTAGTGATACTTGGAGTGGTTGTTTTGGTTTATTTTAGGTGAAGAAAAGAATAAAAGAGAAAAGCGTGGCCTAAGAAAGCGTGACCCAAGGAGAAGGAAGCGTGGTCAAAGGAAGGAAAAGTGTGCCGCATGCAATGGGGGAGGCAAGCATTGGCCTCCACAAGGGCACACTGCCCTCTAGGAGGGCAACATAAGGGAACAAGGCAAAGAAGGCAACTCTGCCCTGCCCACTACAAGGGCAGAGCACAAATTTGTACCTTGGAATCAAGAAGAAGAAAACGTTGCCCTGCCCTCCACAAGGGTAGTATCGGGCTCACAAGGGGAGAAAATCAAAGGAAAATGTCTCCAAATGCTTGCCACAAGAGTTGAACACGGGACCATGAGGAAGCAAGGAACTAAGTTCCATTACCGTGCCAAGAAAGCCAAAGAAATTGAAGAGCGTGTGTTTCTGCCAGGATTCGAACTCGGGACTTCAGTTTGGAAACACTGCCCTGCCCTCCGCGAGGACAGGGCAGCATTTTGTTGTGGCATGAATCTGGCGCACCAAGGCTCAATTCTGGCGCACCACGGCATGATTCTGGCAGCACCAGCACGCACCATCACAATTCTGGCGCACCAACTTTTTCTGCCCTGCCCTCCGCGAGGACAGGGCAGCGTTCTGCGGACCAAGGCACGATCCTGGCAGCACCAGCGCGCACCACAGCACGATTCTGGCAGCACCAACGCGCACCACATCACAATTTCTGGCGCACCAATTTTTTCTGCCCTGCCCTCCGCGAGGGCAGGGCAGCATCCTGCGCACCTGCCCGCACCAAGCCGCACCACACATCAATTTTCTGCCCTGCCCTCCACAAGGGCAGGGCAGCCTCCTGGAAGCTACTCTTTTTGGGCCGAAAATTTAATTAAAATTCCAATTTAATTCATTTCTTCACCAAATCAAAAGCCCATCCAAATCCCAAAATCCAAGAATAGAAAGTGTATAAATAGGAGCTAGTTTGATGTAATTAGGACCTTTTGCTTTGCTTTTGAATTTTGCACTTTCTTTGAGCTTTGAATTTTATTTTGCACTTTGGAACTTCTCTTGGTGTCTTCACTGAGATTTCAGAGAATTAGGGAGGAGAATTGATCTCTCTTCTTCCTCGTTCTTGCTTGGGAATTTTTAATTTTCTTGTTTTGATTCTTGGGTGTTAAGAATTGAGGAAATTCTGTCTCAATCTCCACTCAAGAACTCTTTAGTTTCTTTTCTGCATAATTGAATCCATTTACATTCTCTTTACTGCTTCTTCTTCAATTCCTTGTCAATTGCTTTGTGAACTTGGATCTGGGAAGGCAAATTGAGATCTAGGCTCTGCTACCTAGTCTCTGAAGTCCTGAGATCCTAATTTACTTTTGGTTCTTCTGTGAACCCTGCTGCACTTTACTTTCAATTTCTGTTTGAGTTCTAATTGTTTCTAATTCAATTTCTGCTTTATTAACTGTGGCAATTTAATTTCTCTTTGTTTAGCTTCTGCAATCCCAGTCCTCAAATCCCTTTTATATTCAAGCAATTTACATTCCTTGCCATTTAAGTTACTGTAATTTACATTTCATGCACTTTAAGTTTCAGTCATTTACTTTCTTGTTCTTTAAGATTCAGCAAGTTTATTTACCTGTACTTTAATTTACTGTAATTTTCCCTTCTCCCTTTATATTCCAAGCAATTTAGCTTCTGCTAAATACAACCCACTCAATCAAAACTTGATTCGCTTGACTAAATCAACCACTAAACTAAAATTGCCCAATCCTTCAATCCCTGTGGGATCGACCTCACTCATGTGAGTTATTATTACTTGATGCGACCCGGTACACTTGCCGGTGAGTTTTGTGTTGGATCGTTTTCCACACATCAGTTGGGAGGTTTGAAGGAATTGGAAAGGGAAGTATTAGTTAGACTGAAGAATCTTTAGTCAGATGCCCTTTATGGTTTAGCTTGTTTATAAGCTTTGATATTATCTGAAGGAAGTTCTAGGATTGCCTTTGGCTTTCCTCCATTATTATGTATTATATATGTGGAAGTTGTTACCATGCTGGGGACCTCTGGTTCTCACGCATGCGGATTTTGTGGTTTTCAGATGCAGGACGTACGGTTTCCCGCTGAGGCATGCTGGAGACTTCTAGATTTGCGAAGATTCCTTGTTCTTGGGGACTATGTTTTGGTTTATATGTTTTGCTTAGATACTTTTATCTCCATTAAATAATGCAAACTATGATGACTCCTCTTATGGGAGATTTTGGAGAATAGGTTTTATGTATTTGTGTCCCTTTGGGTTTCCTTTGGGGTTTCCTTATTTTATCATATGTATATATTGCTATGCTCGGACCGGTTATCTTCGCAGCCGGATCTTGAGTCTTGATATTCCTATTTTTGACACTCCTTTGTATATATATAATTCTCGCGTTGGTTTATCCTTATTCGTTACGTTGTCGATCGGAGTGTTGCGCTTTAGAGTTGCGATGGTTTTTGTTTACCCCTTTTTCTACAAAGGCTCCTAGTTATAATCAATCATTCATACTACTATATGTACTAAATTTTTATTTTAGAGGTCGTAATACCTTGCCATCTCTGAATTATGACTTAAGCATAAGACTCTGTATGGTAGGGTATTACATTATGGTATCAGAGCAGTTCGTTCCTGTAGAGCCTGAGGGATGGACTGATTATGCTTCTGTGCATTCTCTGTGTGTGTGTTATGTGCTATTAGTATATCTGCTTGATATAATTGGCATAATCGTTCATGAGCATGCATTTGGGACTTTGAAGCACTAGACTTCCGATATTGAGACTGATCAACTTAATATCGATTGTTTGGTGTGTATAGGAACCAGATGGCACCTCGTGGACGTGGTAGAGGTAGTGCGAGAGGTCGTACTAACGCTCATGCACTGGAGAATAACCCTAATGACCCGGTGAACTTTATGACTGCGTTGGAGAACATGGCTGCTGCTATGCAAGCCACTGCTGAGGCTCTTGGTCAACAGATGAACAACCATGGTAATGATGGAGGTGGAATTCAGGGCCCGATGACACTAGCACACTTTTTAAAGGTTAATCCACCTAAGTTCAAGGGGACTACTAGTCCGACTGAGGCTGATACATGGTTTCAGGCTATAGAGCGAGCACTGCAAGCACAAGTGGTACCTGAAGGGCAGCGTGTCGAGTTTGCTACCTATATGCTTACAGGTGAAGCGTCGCATTGGTGGCAAGGTATCCGACGTCTTCTGCAGCAGGGTGATGACTATATCACTTGGAATGTCTTCCAAGAAGAGTTCTATAAGAAGTACTTTCCGACTTCTGCTAGGACGGCTAAAGAACTTGAATTGTTACAGCTGAAGCAGGGTACCATGTCCATATCAGAGTATACTGACAGGTTTGAGGAGCTGTTCAGGTTCTCTCGTATGTGCCAAGGGACTCCGGTGGAATATGAGGAATGGAAGTGTGTTAAGTATGAAGGAGGACTCCGGAGTGACATTTTCAGTTCAGTGGGACCAATGGAGATTAGGACTTTCTCCGAGTTGATAAACAAGTGTAGGGTTGCTGAAGAGTGTGTGAAAAGGGCAACCGCTGAGAAAGGGATTCACAAAGGTTCATTCCCACAGAATCGAAGGAAGAGCTTTGCACCTAGAGGCCCGTCTTTCAAGAGGTGAAGCTCTTTCAGGAGGCCCAGCAACAACAACAATTTCCAAGGGAAGAAGTTTGGGAAGCAACCTCAGAATGATCAAGCTTGTACTAGGTGTGGAAGTCACCATCCGGGAGCACCATGCAAGGCCGGATGGGGTTTGTGCTACACTTGTGGAAAGGCGGGGCATAAAGCCGTAAATTGTCCTGAGAAGCAGAAATAAGGTGCTGGAAAAGCACAACAGACTAGTCGGGTGTTCACCACTTCAACTGTAGGAGCTGAGGGATCTGAGACACTCATTCGAGGTAACTGTGAGATAGCTGGTCAAACTTTAAATGCTTTATTTGATTCGGGAGCATCACATTCATTCATTGCATTTGAGAAAGCCCATGAGTTAGGATTGAAGATTGTAACTTTAGGTTACGATCTAAGAGTGTACAATGCTACCCATGAAGCCATGGTAACTAGGCTAGGATGCCCGGAAGTTTCCTTTAGGTTCAAGCAACGTGATTTTGTTCATAATTTAGTCTGCTTACCGATGATTGGTCTTGATCTTATCTTGGGATTGGACTGGTTATCTAAGAACCATGTTCTGCTAGATTGTTCTACAAAGTCGGTGTACTTTATGCCGGAAGATACTGAAGGGCCGGTCGTGGTGAATAATTATTATTTGAATTCGATGATGGTGAACTGTTCTGGTGTTGAATGTCAGGGTATCCTGTTGTTAACCGCGGGTGTTTCGGGTGATGATCAAAGGTTGGAGCAGATTCCGGTTGTGTGTGAGTTTTCGGAAGTGTTTCCTGATGATATTGATGAGTTTCCACCTAACCGAGAGGTTGAGTTTGCTATTGAATTGGTGCCCGGGGCGGGACCAATCTCAAGTGCTCCTTATAGGATGTCACCGTTAGAGATGAACGAGCTAAAGTCTCAGTTAGAGGATTTGTTGGGAAAGAATTTTATACGACCAAGTGTCTCTCCGTGGGGTGCTCCAGTATTACTGGTAAAGAAGAAGGATGGGAGTATGCGACTCTGTGTGGATTACAGGCAGCTGAACAAGGTTACAATAAAGAATAAGTACCCATTGCCGAGAATTGATGATCTCATGGATCAGTTGCAAGGAGCTGGAGTTTTCTCCAAGATCGATTTACGATCCGGTTATCACCAGATAAGGGTGAGGGGTGAGGATATCCCTAAGACCGCTTTCAGGACTCGTTATGGTCATTACGAGTACACTGTAATGCCTTTCGGGTTGACAAACGCTCCTGCGGTGTTCATGGATTACATGAATAGAGTTTTCCGTCTGTTTCTGGATAAATTTGTTGTTGTCTTCATTGATGACATACTGATTTACTCCAAGACTGAAGAAGAGCATGCGGAACACTTGAGGACCGTGTTGCAGATTCTAAAAGAGAAGAAACTCTATGCAAAACTATCGAAGTGTGAGTTTTGGAAGGGTGAGGTGAAGTTTTTGGGCCATGTGGTGAGTAAGAAGGGAATAGCCGTAGATCCAACTAAGGTGGAGGCTGTGATGGATTGGAAGCAACCAACCACCGTAACAGAGATAAGGAGTTTTCTGGGTTTAGCTGGCTATTACCGAAGGTTTATCAAGGGCTTCTCATAGATAGCTTTGCCAATGACAAAGTTAACCCGCAAAGACACTCCGTTTGTTTGGACTCCTGAGTGCGAGGAGAGCTTTCAGACATTGAAGAAAAAGTTGACCACTGCACCTGTGTTAGTGTTACCTGAGCCGAATGAGCCATTTGAGGTGTATTGTGATGCCTCATTGAAGGGTCTAGGGTGCGTGCTGATGCAGCATCGTAATGTGGTGGCGTATGCCTCACGACAGTTGAGACCTCATGAAGTTAGTTACCCTACGCACGATTTGGAACTCGCTGCAGTTATGTTTGCCTTGAAGGTGTGGAGGCATTACCTCTATGGGGTTAAGTTCCAAGTTTTCTCTGATCATAAGAGCTTGAAGTACCTCTTTGATCAGAAAGAGCTTAATATGAGACAGAGAAGGTGGATGGAATTGTTGAAGGACTATGACTTTGAGTTGCATTACCATCCGGGAAAGGCGAACGTAGTGGCGGATGCGTTAAGTCGGAAGTCGTTATATGCGGCTTGGATGATGCTTCAAGAGGAGAAGTTGCTCAAGGGATTCGAGAGTCTGAAAATTGGTGCTCAAGAAGTATCCGGAACTTTGTGTTTGAGCCGATTAGAGATCTCAAGTGATTTTAAGTCCGAACTCCTAAAGGCTCATCAAAATGATGAAGCGTTATGGAAGGTGTTACCGGCTATTGAGCAAGGAAAACAATGGAGAGTGTCGGAAGAAAAAGATGGGTTATGGAGATTCAAAGGTAGGATCATTGTGCCGGATGTTGGCACTTTGAGACAAGATATTCTAAAGGAGGCACACAAAAGCGGATTCTCCATTCACCCGGGAAGTACTAAGATGTACCATGATTTAAAGGCAATGTTCTGGTGGCCGGGTATGAAGAATGATGTGGCGGAATATGTTTCAAAGTGCTTAACTTGTCAAAAGGTGAAGATTGAACATCAAAGACCTTCCGGGATGTTGCAACCTTTAGAGATTCCACAATGGAAGTGGGAAAGTATTGCAATGGACTTTGTGTCTGGATTGCGAAGGACTAGGGCTGGTTTTGATGCTATTTGGGTGATTGTGGACCGACTAACGAAGTCAGCTCACTTTTTACCCATTCGGATGACCTACACCCTTGAAGAGCTAGCACGGTTATACATAAAGGAGATTGTGAGACTTCATGGTGTACCTGCTACTATAATCTCTGATAGAGATCCTTGTTTCACTTCAAGGTTTTAGGGTGCATTTCAAAAATCTTTTGGAACCCGATTAAGCTTGAGCACGGCTTACCATCCTCAAACAGATGGTCAATCTGAGAGGACGATCCAAACGCTAGAAGATATGTTGAGAGCTTGTGTTTTGGACCAACCAGTGAGTTGGGATCGGTATATGCCATTAGTGGAGTTTGCATACAATAATAGTTATCATGCGAGCATCGGAATGGCTCCGTATGAGGCCTTGTATGGGAGGAAATGTCAATCTCCGCTATGTTGGTATGAAGATGGAGAGAAAAGCTTGTTAGGGCCGGAAATGATAGCTGAGACTACTGAACAAGTCAAGAAAATCCGTGATAGGATGATTACGGCGCAGAGTCGTCAAAAGAGTTATGCCGATCAGAGGCGAAAGCCCTTAGAATTTGAGGAAGGAGATCATGTTTTCCTTAAGGTTACTCCGACCACGGGAGTAGGTAGTGTGATTAAGGCAAAGAAGTTGAATCCTAGATACATTGGTCCATTTCAGATCCTGGAGAGGATTGGACCGGTGGCGTATCAGATGGCTCTACCACCTCATCTTTCGAATCTGCACGACGTGTTTCACGTGTCGCAGCTTCGGAAGTACACTCCTGATGCTAGCCATGTGTTGGAACCTGAGTCGGTTCAGTTAAGGGAAGATTTGACGCTTCCAGTGGCTCCAGTCAGAATTGATGATACTAGTATCAAACGGTTGCGTGGAAAAGAGGTTTCATTAGTCAAAGTGGCATGGAGTCGAGGCGGTGTTGAGGAACACACTTGGGAACTTGAGTCGGAGATGCGAACGGATTATCCGCATTTATTCTCAGGTAATTGCATTTGAATTTTGTGGGCAAAATTCCCAATTAGGTGGGTAGAATGTAAAACCCGGTTAATTAACGGCTAATTAACCCATAAATGAGAATTTATTCTAGAAAGCCCAAAATGTGATTTTTGTGGCTAAATGTGATAGAGGATATTGAGACGAGAATTTTGGTACCAATTTTATAGAATTCGGACCAAGATTGGACCGAACGGGCCAAACCGGGCCAAACGGACCCAAAGTGGGCCCTTGGCCCAACATAACTAAACCAAAACCCTAGTTTTCAGCACTCTCTCTCCTCACAACACACTCAAACACGCTGAAATTAGAGAGAAAGGGAGGAAGAACACTCTCTCAAGTTCTCTCCCTTGGTTGATCTTCAAACCACCATAACTTTTGATCTAGAGCTCCGATTGCCGCTCCGTTTGTGGCCACGCATTCACCGCGGAGAGATCTACAAAACCCATACAACCAATCTTGAAATGTTGCTGTTCGAAATTCCAGCCCTTATTTTCGAGTTTCATGGGTGAAATGTTGAGATTTTGGGTTCTTTGATGTTATAGGACCCAACTCTCTTGAAGGAGAAGGTTAATCTTGTCTCCTTGGACCTTGGGTGTGGTAAGATTCTCAACCCTAGTGTATTTTCTTGTTTTATGATGTTTGGGTTTTGAGATGTTGTGTATGGGTATGATGGTTGTGGCTTAGGTTGTGTATGTGTGGATATTGGAGCTTGATTGGTGATTTTGAAAAGCTTGGAAAGGATTTGGTGGTGAAAAATCTGTTCTTGTGGATAAGTGGTTTGGAAGTGCTCCGGTGGAGCTTGGGAAAATCGGCTAAGGTATGGTTTCGGTTTCCCGTATCTAATATGTAATGTGGTAGGAAATACTTAGGCTAGAGACCCTAAGATAGGCATTGAATGGTTGATGTTGTTGAATTATTGATATATATGATGTGGTCATATATGTAATGATGATTAATGATGCCTTGGTGGTATGAGGTATGAGAAATATGAATGTTGTGATATATGCTTGATGATTAGTTATGGTTGAATTGTGGGTTGAACCATGTTTATGGTGAGTATGATATTGATTGTGTACAATGATGATTTAGTGGAACTGGTGTTGTTGATAATTGGCATGAGAAAGAGTATATGATATGTCAATATGTTTGAGTTTGAGCCACTTTGGTGAAGTGGGTTAAAATGATGAGATAGTGATTCTGTAATTTGTGGTAAAGTCTCAATGTGTGAGTTGAGGAGGCTTGATGTTGAATTTGATATATTTTGATTGATTTCAAAGAAAAGGGATGAAAATGGCATGTTTTGATTGATTTTGAAAAGAGTTGGAAATGGCTTGTTTGAAAATGGCACTTTGTGGTTTTTATGAAAAATATGGTTTTTGGGCATACTTTAATGGGACATAACTTGGACTACGGATCTCTGTTTTGTGCCAAATCTGTTTAGAAATGAAATTGGATCTGGGATGTCCATGCGGTTCGAAGAACGGGTGAAAAACAATTTAAAATGAGAAAGTTATGTCCGTTGGAAGATTGGGGTTTAAATTGGTGAATTCTGCAGCTTTTAACTTAGAAAATTTTTAGCAGAATGACCCCTTGCGCGTGGGAGCACTTGGTGCGTGCGCGCCGTTCTTCCCGAAAATGCCATCCATGCGTGAGCGTGATGTGCGCGGGCGCGCCGATTGTGCTGCACCCAATGCCCAGCCATTTTCCAGAGAGTTATGCCAGAACTGTGCCAGTGTTGTGCCTGGGGCACGAGAATGCCTACGCGTACGCGTGGTTGACGCGTACACGCCGATTGGCAAATTTTTAATCCACGCGTTAGCATGCATGACGCTTGCGCGTCGATGAGTTTTTGAGGCCATCCACGCGTGCGCGTGGAGTGCACGTACGCGTGGACCTGTTTTCATCCCAAAGTTGATTTTTGAGTTTTAAAAGCCAAATTTCATACTTCTAAGCCTCCGATCTCACCACTTATATCTTAAATCAATATGACATGCCTAGCTATTAAAAAGGGGCTAGAGAATGAGGTAACTTGTGAGTGAAGCAAGGGAAAAATGAATGATCATTGGGGATCAAGCATGATTATGTGAGATGCGGAGGATGGTGGTGGAAGTGCTGGTTATGCCATTGGCCGAAGGGCCGTAATTGTTTATATATTGGCTGGTTCTGGATTGAACCGTGACCCGGAATAGCTGTGTATGCTATGAATATTGGCTGGTTCTGGACTGAACCATGAGCCGGAATAGCTGTGTATGCTATGAATATTGGCTGGTTATGGATTTAACCGTGAGCCGGAATGGCTGATATGGATGTTGATCCATGGATGAGAATTCATGCATATTTATGCTGAATTATTGATAATTGTGATTTGCACTTCCACTATCGGAGATACGAGTTTCCCTGGGTAGTAGCAGTGGCTAGCCACCACGTGCTCCAGGTTGAGACTTGATACTCTTTTGACCCTATGTCATAAGTGTGGCCGGGCACTGTGAAAGACCCGGATGAGCTCGCCCCCGTAAATATTCACCAGTGAAGGTGATGGATATAGATGATGATTATGATCAAGTTTATGATGAGTATAACTCGAGTTGGGGATGCGTGACAGAGGGACAGTCCAATGGTTAGCTACCAGGACTTGTCGGGTTGGCTCTATAACCGACAGATGATATCATCAGCCACTAGGGACAGGCATTCATCATATGCATACTATATGAATTGTTTGAGATTGCCTATTTGACTGCACATTACTTGCTAATTGTCTAAATGCTTTACTTGTTCCTATTTGTGTATTCCTTGTTTGATATAACTGTGATTGCTACACTATACTCCTGCTGGTGGTTGGGAGGTTTGAAGGAATTGGAAAGGGAAGTATTAGTTAGACTGAAGAATCTTTAGTCAGATGCCCTTTATGGTTTAGCTTGTTTATAAGCTTTGATATTATCTGAAGGAAGTTCTATGATTGCCTTTGGCTTTCCTCCATTATTATGTATTATATATGTGGAAGCTGTTACCATGCTGGGGACCTCTGGTTCTCACCCATGCGAATTTTGTGGTTTTCAGATGCAGGACGTACGGTTTCCCGCTGAGGCGTGCTGGAGACTTCTAGATTTGCGAAGATTCCTTGTTCTTGGGGACTATGTTTTGGTTTATATGTTTTTCTTAGATACTTTTATCTCCATTAAATAATACAAACTGTGATGACTCCTCTTATGGGAGATTTTGGAGAATAGGTTTTATGTATTTGTGTCCCTTTGGGTTTCCTTTGGGGTTTCCTTATTTTATCATATGTATATATTGCTATGCTCGGACCGGTTATCTTCGCAGCCGGATCTTGAGTCTGATATTCCTATTTTTGACACTTCTTTGTATATATATAATTCTCGCGTTGGTTTATCCTTATTCGTTACGTTGTCGATCGGAGTGTTGCGCTTTAGAGTTGCGATGGTTTTTGTTTACCCCTTTTTCTACAAAGGCTCCTAGTTATAATCAATCATTCATACTACTATATGTACTAAATTTTTATTTTAGAGGTCGTAATACCTTGCCATCTCTGAATTATGACTTAAGCATAAGACTCTGTATGGTAGGGTGTTACAGTATGTGCTAAGGAAAGGCTTGAGTGAGTAAGTCCTTAGGGGTGTTTCAACACCTAGCACCTTGAACCAACTTGTTCGGGAGTGTTGGCTGAAAGCTTATCATAAAGAGTTGCCTCAACACAGAGCACTTAGCTAAAGAAAGCAGTAAGCTCTAAAGAGAAAAAGGAAAGAAAAACAAAGCTGATAAAAGGATCAAAGAATAAGGTTCTCATAGAAGGCAATAGAGTGAGTATTCAAAAGCATATTATAGCCTAAGAACCAACAAGAACATAAACTAAATTGCCATGCATGAAACTCCATGAACCAAGGGTTTGAATTCTCTGAATAAGGACTTGTATCTCTTGTATTCTCATTCATTCTTCTTATGTTCTGTCACTTGCTTGAGGACAAGCAAGATTTAAGTTTGGTGTTGTGATGCCAGGGCATCTCGGCTAGTTTTACAAGCCGTTTTAAGTATGTTTTAGGCTAGTTTCATGCATTTTCTTGGGCAATAAGCAAGTATTTGGTTGATTATGCATTCATATCTTGATTCAATCAAACATTGTGAATTCTAAATATTTTCATGAGAATAATGCAAGAATTGAATGATAACAATGAATGACGCAGTATCTCATGATTAGAGCAAAACTTTGATGCAATTTGTTTAATTAATTTCAATTAACAAGAAGCAGAGACCCAGTTAGTAGTCAAGTTAGTTCCACTAACGTGAGCACTGTGATACACAAGGATTATCGTCGGTTAGGAATTTCTCTTATAGAAATAAGAATTTCGTTGTAAGCATAGCTCCAAACCAACAAACAACTCTTGGATCAAATTTTAAAAGATTGTTTGTCACAAGTAACAAACCCTAAATAAGAATTAACCGAAGTATTTAAACTCCGGGTCGTCTCACAAAGAATCACAATGAAGTGCTCAATTATTGGCTATGAAGGATGCAAGGGGGTTTGATTTTATATTTTTGCAAGAAAGTAAATGGCAAGAAAAGTAAATGAACAATTAACTAATAAGAGAAAGGAAAAGTACTCTTGGCTAGACATAGGTAATTGAGATCACCATCCTAGTCTACAAATCATATATTGACAATTATGAGGAACCAAGCTCATTAAGTCTAACTCCAAGAGATTTAAGTACATATTATCTAATCCTAAGCTTGAGGTACGTCAAATGGCTTGATCAACATCAACCCATAAGTACCAACCTATCTACTAATTAGATTTGTAGTGGGTTAGTGTCAATGGGTGTCAAATTGATCACCAAGGGCTCTCAAATCACCAATTCAATGAGACTCAATGACTCAAGGTCACTCAATTCCCTTAACCTAGGCCAAGAGCAACGAAAACTACTAAAAAACTAGTGTAAACATTTTTTCAAACACCTAAAGTGCAACAAAAAAAAATATCACAAAATGTAAGAATTACCAAGTTCCATAACTATCATAAGCAAGAAATCAACAATAACAAGTGAAGTAAACATCAAAAGACATAGAAATATAAAATTGCATGAAAGAGAAATTGAGATGCAACAATTATTCATAAACATAAAAGAGAGCAAAACAAGAAATTAATGAGAGAAACTAAGAAGATTAAAACAATAGAACATTAAAATATAAAGAGAATTGAAATCAAAACAAGAATTGAAAGATGAAATTGAGAAAATTAAACCTAAACTACCCTCAATTCTAGAGAGAAGGGAGGGCTTCTCTCTCTAGAATTCTAGCTTTAACTTGATACAGAAACTTTAACTATGACTACTTGGTCCATTCCCCCTTCATCCTTGGGTTCAATAGCATCAGAAATGAGTTGGATGCGGCCCAAAATGCTTCAGAAATTGCTGGCCACGAGTTGCCTTTAGTGAGTCACGTGTAGCTTTCCACGCGTACGGGTGATGCATGCGTACGCATCTCTAGACGATAGGCAACTATAGCAAATTTTATATTATTTTAAAGCTCCAGATGTTAGCTTTCCAACGCAACTAGAACCGTCTCATTTGGATCTCTGTAGCTCAAGTTATGATCAATTGAGTTCGAAGAGGTCAGGATTGACAGCTTTGGAGTTCCTTCATTTTTTCATGAGTTCTTCCATTTTGCATGCTTTTCCTTCATTCTTTCAATCCAATCTTTGCCTTCTAAACCTGAAATCACTTAGAAAATATATCAAGTCATCGAATGGAATTAAAGTGAATTAAATTTAGCTATTTTGAGGTCTAAAAAGCATGTTTTCACACTTAAGCACATATTTAGGGAGAATTACAAAACCATACTATTTCATTGATTAAATGTGAGAAAAGTTGATAAAACCTCCCAAATTAAGCACAAGATAAACCACAAAATCGGGGTTTATCAAACCTCCCCACACTTAAACCAAGCATGTCCTCATGATAAGAATAAAGAAGGACAAGAAAAGGGGTATGAACATTTATTCAATGGAAAGAAACTATATGCACCTATCTATATTAATGGAACTAAATGCAAAATGCCTCTACCTACTTGATTAAAAGAAAATCAATCCCCAAGAACACATATGCACATGTAGGGCTAAGTAGTATGATGATTCATGAATTTTACCAATTTGAATATCAAAATAAAGTACAAATAGACTTGCAAGAAGAAAAGCTCATGAAATCCGGGAGCAAGGAATTGAGCATCGAATCCTCACCGGAAGTGTATCCGCTCTAATCGCTCAAGTGTATAGGGTTGATCACTCAATTCTCTTCTAATCATGCTTTCCATGATTTGTCTTTCGTCTAACAATCAATAATTATTCAACACATGCATACATTCATCATGAGGACTTATTTATAGGTTGTAATGGGGCTAGGGTAAAGGTGAGGATGCATATGGTCAAGTGAGTTTGAAATTTGAATATTTGATTAACCTAAGCTCTCACCTAACCTATATAACCACCTATGCAGCAATTCTAATACACTACCTAGCTACCCATGATTCCCACTTTTTCACATACTCATGCATTCTCTTTAATTCACATTCCATATGCCTTGCTATTATTACTTTGCTTTGGGGCATTTTTGTCCCCTTTTATTGCTTCTTTTTTTCTATATATATATTTTTTTTCTTTATTTTGTAACTTTTTTTTCTTCCTTTTGCAATAAAGTATATACAAAAGTATCAATGCATATGGTTTAAACATAATTAATATATGAGTATGTACCCAATTTCTAAAATTTTCAATAAAAATAAAAATTACACTTTTACCTCAACCAATGTCTCTAGTTTCCCATACCCAAATGATAGACACCCTCACTAGGCTAAGCTAATCAAAGATCCAAATTAAGGGCATTTATTGTTTTTCACTTAGGGATAGTGATGTGCTACAATTAAGAACAAAAGGAATTAAATAGGCTCAAATTGGCTAACAAAGGTTGACGAAAGGTAGGCTATTTGGGTAAGTGAGCTAATTGAAATGATGGCTTCAATCATATAAATGCATGTATACATGGAATAATGAACATATAGAATCAAATAAATCAAAGATTACAATTATAGAAAGAGAACAATGCACACAAGAATGGAAAATAAGTGGTTATAAGATGTAACAACACAATTGGGCTCAAAACTCACATGCTTGTGTTCTTAGCTAAAAAACCATATTTCAAAATAAATTCTTCATGCAAGTTTATCACAAAAAAAAATTTTCAAGTTGGTAGGGTGCCCTAAATATGATTTTTCTTGGAAAAGAAATCATCACCCTAACCAAGTAGTCCTAATATAAAAAGAAGTGGTAAAATATGTACAAATTCTAACTAACATGCAATCTATCATGCAATGCAACAACTAGCTAACATAGAAAAGAAAAATTTGGTGTTGAAAAAGGAAGTTGTTACCCATGGAGATTGGTCGGATGACCTCCCCACACTTAAAAATTTGCACCGTCTTCGGTGCATGCAAAGAAGAGCAAGGTGGACGGGTTGCTACAACTTGTTGAGCTTTTTCAAAAGGTTATGCGGATGACTTGTTTGTTGCCCCCATTTAGAAGCTTTTCCTTTTCCTCTTGGTGGCCATCCTAAAAGGAAAGAAAAAGAAAGAAAATTAAGCCTACAACAAAGATATCAAAGAAATAGAACATAGGCATGGGATAATGCCAAATAAGAGTAAGGTTTTCACTAAATGTTAGCTACGCATGTGAGTGGAAAAGCAATATAAGCTAAGGCATATCACTACACTTGATGCAAGGGTAAAGTCAAAGCATGAAGTGCATGTTAAGCATCAAGTTCAAACGGAAATTGACACAAATAAGATTAGGGATAAGCCTGAGAGTATATGGCCCTATCCTAACACAATGACAATAATGTACAAAAACAAGGGATCATGAGTAAGGAAGGACTAAAGCACTAATCTTGTGTGTAGAGCAAATATTACAATTAATGCCAAACAAGTCACGAAGCACTAAGATTAACCAAGAAATTCTCAACAATTGAGTATAAGAGTTCAACACCATTATTACAATAAGAACATAGAAAAGAAAAGGAAAACAAGTTACAAAAATAAAATTGAAATGTAATGAATAAAAATGAACAAATGCAACATGCTAAAGGACAATGAAAAATAAGAAAAATAAGAAGTAGAAGTTTGAAGAGAGTGAGAAGAAGAAAGTAAGAAAGGAAGAAAAAAGAAGAAAGAAAAGAAGAGAAGAAAAGAATAGAAAACAGGGCAGAAACAGGGGAAAACAGGACGCGGAAGGCAACGCGTAAGCGTCGCCCACGCGTGCGCACGGGTGGCAGGATAGACAATCGACGCGTAGGCGTTATGCACGCGTATGCGTACATGGAGAGAGTGCGAACCGACGCGTCTGCGTGATGCACACGTACGCGTGGCATGAGAATTATGCCTGAGGCACAATTTTGGCACTAAGTTGGCATAACTCTCGGGAAAAAGTATGGGCGCTGCATTGACGCATCGACGCGTATGCGTGATGTACATGTACGAGTGCCTGCCCTCCCCTCCCCTCCCCCCTTTTTGTTTAAAAAAAAAAACTTAGAACAAAAACAGGGCACTCTCCTAACCTATGAATATTCTAATATAGTCAAAATTAGAATTCAACAACAAATCTTTTTGGTTTTTGAAAAGTTTTCAACTACAAAACAAACAAAACTTACACTTCAAGCAAAATACAATCTAACAACAACTATTCTAATCAAAGCATGAAAGTAACAAACAACCTATCAATAAAAACAAAATGCATAAGAGTATAGAAAATAAGAAAAATTATCTACAATGGCAACTCAATTCATTCATTGATTATATATATAAGACAGTGGAAAGAGTTTACCATGGTGGGGTCTCTCCCACCTAGCACTTTTAGTTTAAGTCCTTAAGTTGGACGTTTGGGACGCTCCTTGTCATGGTGGCTTATACTTGAATTCATCTTGGAACTCCCACCAATGCTTGGTTCTTCGTTGTGCTCCAAGATTTCCAATAAGTTTCACCAAGTCTTAAGGGAGTCCTTCACAAGCTAAGGGCTCCCAAAATTGATCCTCATATATTCTCGGATCCCAAATCTTGTTTTTGCACCCATCTTCAAGTTGATCATCATGATTCCAATTGGGTGGTAGGTGATCCGAATTCTCACGTAAGCACCAAAGCATCTTCCTAGCCCCTTTCAAATGAGAACTATACCAACCATTGCACTTGAACTTTGAGTTTCCACCCATAGGGAACCTTGATTGGCATTTCCACCCATCAACAAATTTTCTTTTGCTCTTGACCCCACAAAGAGCTCCAAGTTTCCCATCATTTCCAATCAAACCATATTCAAGTGGGAAAGTAAAGATTAGAGATAAGAATTTTACCCACTTGAATGTTATGTTGGATGGTGACTTAGGAAGGGACATCTCCAATGGTCTTGTAAGTTCCATTCCCTTGTGCTCTTCTTTGAATACCTCCACGTCTTGGCAAGTTTCTTCCATGTCCTCTTCTTGGCAAAGTTCTTCACAATCAACCACATCTTCACCAACTTCTTCTAGCTCTTCTCCAATCTTCATGTCACAACTTGGAGTTAATGTGGAACTTATCTCAACATCTACCTCAATTTCAATAGGAGAAGATTCCTGAAATACCAAAGGATCATGTGTTGGTGTGGGATCATCTTCAAAAGGACGATTTGTTATTTGCTCACCTTCTTCCAATTCTTCATCATTCATTATATGCTTAGGAGGTTGCGCATTATCCTCCTCAACATCATCTTCAAGTTCAATGGAAGAAAGTTCAACAACTTCCACAAAATCATCAACAACACCACTTGGTGTGGAAGTGTTCTCAAACTTGAAATCCACCTCTTGTTCAACTTCGCCTAGCTCTTCAACCACTTCTTCTTCATTAACAATCTTTTCCTCCTTCACTTGTTGCAAGACATACCCCATCTCCTTGTCCTCATGTTGAGATTATAAAATCTCCTTCATGCTCCTCTCTTTGGTTGATTCTTCACATTCATCTGTAGAGGTGCTTTGCTTGTTGCATGAGTCCCATGATTCCAAAGTGGCAGTAATTTTAGCAAGCTGAGCCATGATTTTTTCAAATATTGGAGGTGATTCATCTTGTGGTTGAGAGTTCTCATACATTGGAGGTGGCTCATCTTGGTAATAATATGAAAATAGTGGTTCTTGAGGGTATTGGGGGTTGAATTGGGGTAGTTATTCATATGGTTCATATGGTTCACAAGGTGGTTGGTATGGTGGATATGAGTTAGGATCATATGGAGGTGTTTGGCGGTATGAGGCTTATGAGTGTGGTGGTTCAAAACTATGTTGGAGAGGTGGTTCATAGGCATAGGGCGGTAGTGATTGTGATTGACAACTACAATAAGGATCATCACACACAATAGATTGATATGCATTAGGAGTGGGATTATACCTATAAGTGTCCGGAGGAGATTGTTGCCAAGAAGGTTGATCAATTCCTTGAGGCTCCTCCCATCTTCGATCGTTCCATCCTTGATGCACATCCTCATTGAAGTTTCCTTTCCCTACAATATCATTGCAACCAAACTCATAGCTAAAGGGTTGAGAATTCATAGTAGCAAAGAAAAATAAAAACTAACAAAAATGAGAAACAAAGTCCTAAACCTAACAAAACCAACAAACAAACAAAAGATAAACATATTCACATATTCACAATAGCCAATAACATAACACCATTGCAATTCCCCGGCAACGGCGCCATTAATTTGATACGTAAGGATTATCGTCGGTTAGGAATTTCTCTTATAGAAAGAAGAATTTCGTTGTAAGAATAGTTCCAAACTAACAAACAACTCTCGGATCAAATTTTAAAAGATTGGTTGTCACAAGTAACAAACCCCAAATAAAAATTAACCGAAGTATTTAACCTCCGGGTCATCTCACAAGGAATTGCAATGAAGTGCTCAATTATTGGCTATGAAGGATGCAAGGGGGTTTGATTTTATATTTTTGCAAGAAAGTAAGTGGCAAGAAAAGTAAATGAACAATTAACTAATAAGAAAAAGGAAAAGTACTCTTGGCTACACAAAGGTAATTAAGATCACCATCCTTGGCTACAAACCATATATTGACAATTATGAGGAACCAAGCTCATTAAGTCTACCTCCAAGAGCTTTAAGTACGTAATATCTACTCCTAAACTTGAGGTACGTCAACTGGCTTAATAAACATCAACCCATAAGTCCCAGCCTATCTACTAATTAGATTAGTAATGGGTTAATGTCAATGGGTGTCAAATTGATCACCAAGGGCTCTCAAATCACCAATTCAATGAGACCCAATGACTCAAGGTCACTCAATTCCCTTAGCCTAGGCCAAGAGCAAAGAAAACTACTCAAAAACTAGTGTAAACATTTTTTCAAACACCTACAGTGCAACAAAATAAATATCACAAAATACAGGAATTACCAAAATCCATAACTATCATAAGCAAGAAATCAACAATAACAAGTGAAGTAAACATCAAAAGACATAGAAATATAAAATTGCATGAAAGAGAATTTGAGATCCAACAATTGTTCATAAACATAAAAGAGAGCAAAACAAAAAATTAACAAGAGAAACTAAGAAGATTAAAATAATAGAACACTAAAATATAAAGAGTATTGAAATCAAAACAAGAATTGAAAGATGAAATTGAGAGAATTAAACCTAAACTACCCTAAATTCTAGAGAGAAGGGAGAGCTTCTCTCTCTAGAATTCTACCTACAACATGATGCAAAAAACTTAACTATGACTACTTGGTTCATTCCCCCTTCAATACTTGGGTTCAATAGTATTAGAAATGAGTTGGATTGGGCCCAAAATGCTTCAGAAATCGCTGGCCACGAGTTGCCTTTAGTGAGTCATGTGCATCTTCCCACGCGTACGCTTCTTTTTAGACGCCAGAAAACTATGACAAATTTTATATCATTTTGAAACGCTGGATGTTAGCTTTCCAACGCAACTAGAACCACCTCATTTGGACCTTTGTAGCTCAAGTTATGATCGATTGAGTGCGAAGAGGTCAGGATTGACAACTTTGCAGTTCCTTCATTTCTTCATGAGTTCTCCCACTTTGCATGCTTTTTCGTCATTCCTTCAATCCAATTTTTGCCTTCTAAACCTGAAATCACTTAACAAACATATCAATGCATCGAATGGAATAAAAGTGAATTAAATTTAGCTATTTTAAGGTCTAAAAAGTATGTTTTCACACTTAAGCACAAATTTAGGGAGAATTACAAAAACATGCTATTTCATTGAATTAATGTGAGAAAAGTTGATAAAACCTCCCAAATTAAGCATAAGATAAATCACAAAATTGGGGTTTATCACACTAATGTGGAAGAAAGGAAAGCTTGGAAAGTTAGTGGCAAAGTTAACGCCACTAACTTGAGCGCAGGGCAAGGAGACCCACGTTAGTGCCACTAACGTGGGCACTAACGTGGAAAAAGGGGAAGCTTGGAAAGTTACTGGCAAAGTTAACGCCACTAACTTGAGCAAAGCAAAGGAAGACCCATGTTAGTGCCACTAACGTGGGCATTAATGTGGAAGAAAGGGACAGCCTAGTTAGTGGAAAAGTTAGCACTACAAACTTCTTCGAAGCCAAGAAGACCCACGTTAGTGGCCACATTAGTGCCACTAACATGGGCACTAACGTAGAAGAAGGAGGCAGCCTGAAAAGTTAGTAGAAAAGTTATTGCCACTAACTTGAGCGAAGCCAAGAAATCCCACGTTAGTGGCCACGTTAATGCCACTAACGTGGGGACTAACGTGAATGTTGCTTTACTCCAACTCCTCCAGCAAGCTGAGCAAAGCCAAATGAGTTGGTTAACTGCTTCAACTTAGGCCAAGGGCCAACATCCAAAGACTTGCAAAATCAATTGAGGATCAGAGAAGTAGTATATATAGGAGTAGTTTTCAACTAGAAAGATATTGGAACCTGGGGGATCCAGGATTGTAAACACTCTCAATTTACCTTGCTCTGTATTCAGTTTTACTTTCAATGCACTTTACATTTCCAATTTCCATTCCCAAAGCTATGAACAACTAAATCCCACTTCATTGGGTTAGGGAGCTCTGTTGTAATTAAACGGATCAATAATACTTCTTATTGTTTTTCCTCTTTCCATTCTTTTTGATTTACTTGAAAGCTTTTGATCTTCATTCAATTGAGAAATTGTCTCGGAAGAGAAATTGTTCATATTTGGGTTTTCTCTGAGCCTTGGAAAAGGAATGAGGAAACCATGCTACAAATGCTTCCTCATGTTGGACTAGGTTGGGGGTTGGACGAATATAGTGACATATAATCCTCCCAATACTTTGATCTAGAAAAACATGTGGTATAATTAGTTATCGTACTTCATCTCCTCCCATGAGTAATTAGACCAAGGAATTGGGCAATTGTTCAAGCTTAGAGAGATTGAGTTGCCAAAGAATTGGGATTCAATCACCTAAGATTGCCAAGAGATCAATGAGTTGCATGCATTGAGGAAGAGATGAGAATGAGCTTGATCCGGAGAATGTAATATCTCTTAAACCCAATGAGTTTCCCTACACTTATTTTCCCATTCTCTATACATTTTGCTATTTACATTGATGTTCTTTATCCCATTCCATTCCCATTTACCTTTCTGCCATTTATTTTACTGCGATTTACTTTCTATCATTTAAATTCCGCCGTTTACTTTTTCTGTCATTTACATTTCATGCTATTTATGTTTCTCGCCATTTAAATTCCTGTAAATCTCAACTCAATTATGCTAAGTTCAACTAGAACACTCCTCTGATTAAAGTTGCTTGACGTTAGGATTTTTGCTAGTAAAGAATTTCATAAAAACAGTCGCGTTGTAGATATAGTCTCTAAACCGACAGAAATCCCTTCGTACAAACGTTTTGGTTGTCACAAATAACAAACCCCTTTTAAAATTAATAACCGAGTATTAAACCTCGGGTCGTCTTCTCAAGGAACTGTGAGGAAGGTATGTTCTTATTATTGGTTATGAGTTTGTAAATTGGGGTTTTGGAAGTAAGGTGGGAATATGTTATATGACAAATAATTTAAATGGCAATTAAAAATGAATAAATATTGTAAAGCAAACTTTTGGGCAAGGTATGAGAAATTGGAGGTCCAACGTAGTTATCTCTCTCAACTATAAGGAAAGTTGAATCTAAACTCCACTTGGTCAACCTTTACTAAAGCAAAGGAAAGTTGATGAGCGGATAATTTGTACGCTTTTCGGCATTGTTTTTAGTATGTTTTTGATATGATATAGTTAGTTTTTAGTTAAAATTCACTTTTCTGGACTTTACTGTGAGTTTGTGAGTTTTTCTGTGATTTCAGGTATTTTCTGGCTGAAATTGAGGGACCTGAGCAAAAATCTGATTCAGAGACTAAAAAGGACTGCAGATGCTGTTGGATTCTGACCTCCCTGCACTCGAAGTGGATTTTCTGGAGCTACAGATACCCAATTGGCACGCTCTCAACGGCGTTGGAAAGTAGACATCCTGGGCTTTCCAGCAATATATGTTAGTCCATACTTTGCCCAAGATTTGATGGCCCAAACCGGCGTTCAAAGTCACCCTCAGGAATCCCAGCGTTAAACGCTGGAACTGGCACCCAAATGGGAGTTAAACGCCCAAACTGGCATAAAAGCTGGCGTTTAACTCCAAGAAGAGTCTCTACACGAAAATGCTTCATTGCTCAGCCCAAGCACACACCAAGTGGGCCCGGAAGTGGATTTTTATGTCATTTACTCATTTCAGTCTAAAGGAATTAGACATGGCTAGCCAAGCTTCAGCAGAACATTGCATTCAAGAGCTAAATTGATGAAAATCAATCAGCTTTGGTGATGATAAGAACATCACCTTGAAACACTAGAATTCATTTTTAAGAACTCTGAAGAAAAATACCTAATCTAAGCAACAAGATGAACCGTCAGTTGTCCAAACTCGAACAATCCCCGGCAACGGCGCCAAAAACTTGGTGTTGTTGCCGGATCAAAACTTGGCACTGTTATTGCAGGGAACAAATGCGAAACTGTAGTTAGGACATTTAATTCCCCAGCAACGACGCCAAAAACTTGGTGCGCGTAAATTGTGATCATCAATGGCGCCATCAACATGTTACGCACAATTGTAATCTCAAATCTTTATCACAACTTCGCACAACTAACCAGTAAGTGCACTGGGTAGTCCAAGTAATAAACCTTACGCAAGTAAGGGTCGATCCCACGAAGATTGTTGGTATGAAGCAAGCTATGGTCACCTTGTAAATATTAGTCAGGTAGATTCAAACGGTTATGGATGATATATGAATAAAGCATAAAGATAGAGATACTTATGTAATTCATTGGTGAGAATTTCAGATAAGCGAATGGAGATGCTTTGTCCCTTCTGTCTCTCTGCTTTCCTACTGTCTTCATCCAATCCTTCTTACTCCTTTCCATGGCAAGCTGTATGTAGGGTTTCACCGTTGTCAGTGGCTACCTCCCATCCTCTCAGTTAAAATGTTTTACGCACCCTGTCACGGCACGGCTAATCATCTGTCGATTCTCAATCAGGTTGGAATAGAATCCATTGATTCTTTTGCGTCTGTCACTAACGCCCAGCCTTCAGGAGTTTGAAACTCGTCACAGTCATTCAGTCATTGAATCCTACTCAGAATACCACAGACAAGGTTTAAACCTTCCGGATTCTCTTGAATGCCACCATCAATTCTAGCTTATACCACGAAGATTCGATTAAGGGATCCAAGAGATAAACATTCAAGCCTTGTTTGCTTGTAGAACAGAAGTGGTTGTCAGGCACTCGTTCATAAGTGAGAATGATGATGAGTGTCACATAATCATCACATTCATCATGTTCTTGGGTGCAAATGAATATCTTATAACAAGAATAAGCTGAATTGAATAGAAGAACAATAGTAATTGCATTAATACTCGAGGTACAACAGAGCTCCACACCTTAATCTATGGTGTATAAAAACTCCACCATTGAAAGTACATAAGAACAAGGTCTAGGCATGGCCGTGAGGCCAGCCCCCATGATCTAAGATAGCATAAGAATAAAGATAGCTACCAAGATAAGAATACAATAGTAAAAGGTCCTATTTGTAGAGAACTAGTAGCCTAGGGTTTACAAGGATGAGTAAATGATATAAAAATCCACTTTTGGGCCCACTTGGTGTGTGCTTGGGCTGAGCATTGAAGCATTTTCGTGTAGAGACTTCTCTTGGAGTTAAACGCCAGCTTTTGTGCCAGTTTGGGCGTTTAACTCCATTCTTGTGCCAGTTCCGGCGTTAAATGCCGGGCAGTTTTGAGCTGATTTGGAATGCCAGTTTGGGCTATCAAATCTCAGGTAAAGTATGGACTATTATATATTGATGGAAAGCTCAGGATGTCTACTTTCCAACGCCGTTGAGAGCGCCCCAATTGGGCTTCTGTAGCTCCAGAAAATCTACTTCGAGTGCAGGGAGATCAGAATCCAACAACATCTACAGTCCTTTTCAGCCTCTGAATCAGATTTTTGCTCAGGTCCCTCAATTTCAGCCAGAAAATACCTGAAATCATAGAAAAACACACAAACTCATAGTAAAGTCCAAAAAAGTGAATTTTAACTAAAAACTAACTAAAACATACTAAAAACATACTAAAAACAATGCCAAAAAGCGTATAAATTATCTGCTCATCAAGGCCCATACCCAAGACTTAAAAAGCCAACTAGAAGATTAGAAGAGTAGTATATATAGGAGTTGCTTTGAATTAGAAGGGGGTTGAAAACTTTAGGAGCCGGGGGGCATAGAACTACTCTCTGTATTTTACTTTCTCTGCAACTTCTAGTTTTACTTTGAGGATGTATTCTCCATCTTTGTTTTCATTTTCCAGAGCCATGAACAACTAAACCCATTTCATTGGGTTAGGGAGCTCTGCTGCAATTTAATGGATCAATATTAGTTTTCATTCTTCTTCTTCTATCTTTTCTCTTGATATTACTAGAAAGCTTTCAATCTTCATCCAATTGGGTAGTTATCTTGGAAAAGAAACTATTCATACTTGGATCTCTTCGGAACCTTGGAAGAGGAATGAAGAGATCATGCTAGAAATGCTTTTCTCATGCTGGATCAAATTGGGTTTGGATGGATATGTGACTATAATCCTACCAATACTTGATTTGGGAATGCATGTGGTATAATCAGTGCCCATACTTCATCTCTTCTCATGAGCAATTGACCAAGGAATTGGCTATTGATCAAGATTTGAGAGATTGGATTACCAAGGAATTGGAATTCGATCACTTAAGATTGCCAAGGAGATCAATGAATGCATTGATTAAGGAAGAGATGAAAATGAATTTGATCCGGAGAATGCAACATCTCCTAAGCCCAATGAACTCCCATTTCTGATCTTACCCATTCTCTTTAATTTCTGCCATTTACTTTTATGAGCATTTCCCCCATTCCCATTTAAGATTCTGCAATTTACTTTATGCCATTTACATTCAGCTCTTTATTTCTAGCATTTACTTTTTCTGCTATTTACTTTCTCGCTATTTAATTTTCTGCAAATCTCAAATCAAATTCTGATTCGTTCAACTAGAACATTCCTCTAATTAAAGTTGCTTGATCAATCAATCTCTGTGGGATTCGACCTCACTCTATAGTGAGTTTTTACTTGATGACAATTCGGTACACTTGCCAAAGGAAATTTGTTGAGAGACAAGTTTTCCGTGCATCAAGTTTATGGCGCCGTTGCCGGGGATTGATTTGTATCAACAATGATTATGTTGGAGGATAACTAGATTGAGCATTTTTCATTCTACTGATTTAAAATTCTGTTTGAGCAATTTAATTTTAGTTTCAGTTGTTTTTCTTCCCATCTCTTTAACCCTTTTATTCCAGTTGTTTACAAACTTTTTCACTCACCCACTAACTGTTTGATATATTGCTTCACTCACACTAACAGCATTTTTTTTAACAAGAATAGTTTCTGCATTTATTTCCTTGCTTGTGCCTTGTTGATTGTATGACAGGGAGAAAAAGCGGGGCTTCAGCTTCCTTTGATTCTGAACCTGAGAGGACCTTCCTTAGATTAAGGAGGGAAGCAAGAGGAAAAAGAGTAGTAGGTGCTGAAGAAGAGGAAGAGTACTTCGAACCCAACATGCAAGAGAATTTGGAGAATAACCATGAAGAGGAGGTTCATAATCAAGGCCATGCCAACCATGCTGGGCAAGAAAAGAGGGTCTTAGGATCCTATATCAATCCTAATCCCGGAAACTATGGAAGCAGCATTCAAAAACCTACCATATATGCCAACAATTTCGAGCTAAAACCTCAGCTCATCACCTTGGTGCAGAATAATTGTTCATTTGGAGGAGGTGCTCAAGAAGATCCTAATCAACACTTGACCACCTGCTTGAGGATTTGTGACACAGTGAAGTCCAATGGAGTCCACCCAGATGTATATAAGCTGCTCTTGTTCCCCTTTTCACTCAGGGACAAGGCATCCAAGTGGCTTGAATCCTTTCCAAAGGAGAGCTTGACTAATTGGGAAGAGGTAGTAAACAAGTTTTTGGCAAGGTTTTACCCCCTCAAAGGATCAATAGGCTAAGACTTGAAGTGCAGACGTTCAGATAGCAAGATGGGGAGACACTTTATGAAGCTTGGGAAAGGTTCAAAGATCTAACAAGGAGATGCCCACCAGAGATGTTTAATGAGTGGGTCCAACTTCACATCTTTTATGAAGGTCTTTCCTATGAGTCGAAGAAGGCTGTGGATCATTCATCAGGAGGCTCTTTAAACAAGAAGAAAACCATTGAAGAAGCCATAGATGTCATAGAAACAGTTGCTGAGAATGACTACTTCTATGCCTCTGAAGGAAGTAACACTAGAGGAGTAATGGAGCTAAACCACATGGATACATTATTAGCTCAAAACAAAATGATCACCAAGCAGCTAGCAGATCTTACCAAGAAGGTGGAAGAGAACCAAGTTGCAGCAGCCATCACCTCATCACCAACTCAAGAAGGAGTAAACATAGGAGAAGAAGGTGACTGGGAGCAAGCCAACTATGTGAGAAACTCACCTAGACAAGTCCATGATCCATACTCCAAAACTTACAATTCTGGATGGAGAAATCACCCCAATTTTGGATGGGGAAATTAACAAGATCAAGGCTAAGATCAAAGACGTCCAAATCCCAGCAACATAGCTTACCAACATGCCACACCTAGACCATATCAACACTCACATAACAACCCCTCTCAACACCTATGCCAAAGCCAACCTAACCACTCTTATCCCTCCAATCTCAACTCACCATCACCTTCTGATGACAGATTCTCAAGGATTGAAAATTTACTTGAAAGCATATGCAAAGAGATCCAAGACAGTAAAGCATTCCGAGAGGAAGTATAGTCCAATATGCAGAATCAAGATGCTGCCATCAAGAAACTTGAGACACAAATTGGGTACCTATTCAACCAGATTCCTAGCCACAACCTTTGTAGCGATACTAACTCAAACCAAAGGGAGGAGTGTCAAGCTATCACCCTCAGGAGTGGGAAGGAACTGAAGGAATCATCCCAAAAACCACAAGAAGAGGGCTCAAATGAAAAAGAAGAAAAGCAAGATGGAGCTCAAGCTTCCATTTCAAGTTCGCAAAAAGAAAAAGGAATGTTGAAGCTAGACGCCCCAAGAGTCCCATACCCTCAGCAGTTGAGGAAGAAGGGGGATGACAACCAATTCTTGAGATTTTTGGAAATCTTCAAGAAACTCCAAATCAACATACCCTTTGCTGAAGCAATAGAACAAATGCCACTCTACACCAAGTTTCTAAAGGAGCTAATGACTAAGAAGAGAAGCTGGAAGAACAATGAGACTGTGATACTAACCGAAGAATGTAGTGCTATCATTCAGCATAAACTGCCCCAGAAATTGAAAGATCCTGGGAGTTTCCAGATCCCTTGTATTTTAGGAGAAATCACAGTAGAGAAGGCTCTATGTGACTTAAGAGCTAGCACCAACTTGATGTCAGTAGCTATGATGAGGAAGATGAAGATCGAGGAGGCTAAACCAACAAAAATGGCCTTGCAACTGGCAGACCGATTGTGCAAGTTCCCTCATGGTGTAGTAGAAGATTTGCTGGTGAAAGTGGGAGATTTCATATTCCCGGCAGATTTTGTAGTGCTGGACATGCAAGAGGAAGCCTAGGCCTCCATCATCCTGGGAAGGCCGTTCTTAGCCACTGCTGGAGCTATCATTGATGTCCAAAAGGGTGATCTCACCCTAAGATTACACAATGAAAAGATGACAATCAATGTGTTCAAGGCCATGGGTTACCCACCAGAACAATTGGGGGAATGTATGAGGTTGGACTCATTTGAAGAGGAAGCGCAGGAGAGTTTTGAAGAGGAAGAATTTAAAGAGTTAACAGAGGAGGAGCCAACATCTAGTGAAGAGGTTGCAACAACAGAGATTCGCATACAAGGTGCACAAAAGGAAAAGAATGAAAAGATAGAGGCACCCAAACTTAAACTCAAAGCACTGCCACCCACTCTCAAATATGCATACTTAGGAAAGAATGAAAGTTACCCAGTAATCATAAACTCATCCCTCAGCCAAGATCAAGAGGATGAACTACTCCAAGTATTGCGAAAGCATAAGGATGCCATTGGATGGACCCTCGCTGACCTGAAGGAAATCAGTTCAGCTATATGCATGCATAAAATACTGTTGGAAGATAATGCCAAACCATCCATTCAATCCCAAAGGAGGCTTAACCCAATCATGAAGGAAGTGGTACAGAAAGAAGTTATGAAATTATGGCAGGGAGGAGTAATCTACCTTATCTCAGACAGCCCCTGGGTCAGCCCCGTGCATGTCATGCCCAAAAAAGGAGGAATCACTGTAGTCCCCAATGAAAAGAACGAACTAATTCCTACAAGGACCGTCACAGGATGGCGGATGTGCTAGACTACCGAAACTCAATGAGGCTACACGAAAGGATCATTTCCCCCTCCCATTCATGGATCAGATGTTGGAAAGACTCGCAGGACACGCATATTATTGTTTTCTCGACGGTTATTCAGGATATAACCAAATAGTGGTTGATCCCAGAGACCAAGAGAAAACCTCATTTACTTGCCCATATGGAGTGTTTGCCTACAGGAGCATGCCATTTGGGCTATGTAATGCACCTGCGACTTTCCAACATTGCATGCTTTCTATATTCTCTGATATGATAGAGAAATTCATTGAAGTTTTTATGGATGATTTCTCGGTATTCGGAGATTCCTTTACTAGCTTTCTGAATCACCTAGCATCGGTATTGAAAAGGTGCCAAGAGACCAATCTGGTCTTGAACTGGGAGAAATGTCACTTTATGGTGACAGGAGGAATAGTCCTTGGCCATAAGCTTTCTAACCAAGGCATTGAGGTGGACAGGGCTAAGGTGGAACTTATTGAAAAACTTCCTCGACCTAGTGATGTCAAGGCAATTAGAAGTTTTTTAGGACATGCTGGCTTTTACAGAAGGTTTATTAAAGATTTTTCAAAGATAGCCAAGCCCTTGAGCAATCTCCTTGTATCTGACACACCATTTATCTTTGATGAAACATGCATGCTAGCATTCGAGAATTTAAAAAAGAGATTGTCCTCTGCTCCTATCATTTCCCCACCTGATTGGAACTTACCTTTTGAATTGATGTGTGATGCATCTGATTTTGTAGTTGGAGCAGTGTTAGGGCAGAGGAAAGATAACTTAGTCCATGTGATATACTATGCTAGCAAAGTCCTCAATGATGCTCAAAGAAACTATACCACTACTGAAAAGGAGTTGCTAGCAATAGTTTTTGCATGTGACAAGTTCAGATCATACATCATTGGTGCTAAAGTGATTATTTTCACAGATCACACAGCACTTAAATATTTGTTTGCCAAGCAAGAATCAAAACCAAGACTAATAAGATGGATCTAATTGTTGCAGGAATTCAACATTGAAATAAGAGATAAGAAAGGAGTGGAGAACAAGGTAGCAGATCACCTATCTAGAATCCGTCATGAGGAAGGTGGAACACATGATACAAGTGTGAACGAGCTCTTCCCTGATGAGCAATTGATGACAATTCACAAAGCTCCATGGTTTGCAGACATTGCCAACTTCAAGGCAACCGGGGCCCTACCTCCAGGGATTAATAAACATCAAAAAAGAAAGCTCATAAATGATGCAAAATATTTTGTCTGGGATGAGCCATATCTCTTCAAGAAGTGTTCACATGGAATCCTTAGAAGATGTGTCTTGGAAGAAGAAGGACGAGAGGTCCTATGGAATTTCCACAGCTCATGCTATGGAGGCCATTTTGGAGGGGACAGAACTGTAGCAAAGGTGTTACAAAGCAGATTCTTTTGGCCCACCCTTTTCAAGGATGCCAAAGAACTAGTAAAGAGCTGCAATGAATGCCAAATTTCTGGAAACTTGCCCAAAAGAAATGAGATGCCACAAATTTCATCCTAGAATTGGAACTGTTTGATGTGTAGGGAATAGATTTCATCGGACCATTCCCAACCTCATATTCAAACAAGTACATCTTGGTAGCAGTGGATTATGTTTCCAAGTGGGTAGAGGCTATTGCCACTCCAACGAATGATAACAAGATGGTCATGAACTTCCTCAGGAAGAATATCTTCAGCCATTTTGGAGTCCCCCGAGCACTCATCAGTGATGGAGGGAGTCATTTTTGTAACAGACCACTAGAAGCTCTCCTCCTACGATATGGGATAAAGTACAAGGTTGCCTGATGAGCGGATAATTTGTACGCTTTTTGGCATTGTTTATAGTATGTTTTTAGTATGTTCTAGTTAGTTTTTAGTATATTTTTATCATTTTTTAGTTAAAATTCACTTTTCTGGACTTTACTATGAGTTTGTGTGTTTTTCTGTGATTTCAGGTATTTTCTAGCTGAAATTGAGGGACCTGAGCAAAAATCTGATTCAGAGACTAAAAAGGACTGCAGATGCTGTTGGATTCTGACCTCCCTGCACTCGAAGTATATTTTCTGGAGCTACAGATGCCCAATTGGCGCGCTCTCAACGGCGTTGGAAATTAGACATCCTGGGCTTTCCAGCAATATATGATAGTCCATACTTTGCTCAAGATTTGATGGCCCAAACCGGCGTTCAAAGTCACCATCAGAATTCCCAGCGTTAAACGCCGGAACTGGCACAAGGATGGGAGTTAAACGCCCAAACTGGGCCCGGAAGTGGATTTTTATGTCATTTACTCATCTCTGTAAATCCTAGGCTACTAGTTCTCTATATATAGGACCTTTTACTATTGTATTTTCATCTTTAGATCATTTTAGATCTTTTGATCACGTTTGGGGGCTGGCCTCTCGGCCATGCCTAGACCTTGTTCTTATGTATTTTCAACGGTGGAGTTTTTACACACCATAGATTAAGGTGTGGAGCTCTGCTGTACCTCGAGTTTTAATGCAATTACTATTGTTCTTCTATTCAATTCCGCTTGTTCTTGTTCTAAGATATCACTTGTTCTTCAACTTGATGAATGTGATGATCTGTGACACTCATCATCATTCTCACCTATGAACGTGTGCCTGACAACTACCTCCGTTCTACCTTAGATTGGGTGGATATCTCTTGGATTCTTTAACCGGAATCTTCGTGGCATAAGCTAGAATTGATGGCGGCATTCAAGAGAATCTGGAAGGTCTAAACCTTGTCTGTGGTATTCTGAGTAGGATTCAATGATTGAATGACTGTGACGAGCTTCAAACTCCTGAAGGCTGGGCGTTAGTGACAGACGCAAAAGAATTACTGGATTCTATTCCGACCTGATTGAGAACCGACAGATGAATAGCCGTGCCGTGACAGGGTGCGTTGAACATTTTCACTGAGAGGATGGGAGGTAGCCACTGACAACGGTGAAACCCTTGCATACAGCTTGCCATGGAAAGGAGTAAGAAGGATTGGATGAAGACAGTAGGAAAGCAGAGAGATGGAAGGGACCAAGCATCTTCATACGCTTATCTGAAATTCCTACCAATGGATTACATAAGTATCTCTATCTTTATCTTTATGTTTTATTCATCATTCATTACCATTTGAGTTTGCCTGACTAAGATTTACAAGGTGACCATAGCTTGCTTCATACCAACAATCTCTGTGGGATCGACCCTTACTCGCGTAAGGTTTATTACTTGGACGACCCAGTACACTTGCCCGACTTCTATGGGAGAAGCATCTCTATCCCTGCCATTGGAGCAAACAACTTTGAGCTTAAGCCTCAATTAGTTTCTCTAATGCAACAGAATTGCAAGTTTCATGGACTTCCATTGGAAGATCTTCATCAGTTTTTAGCTGAATTCTTGCAAATCTGTGACACTGTCAAGACCAATGGGGTTGACCCTCAGGTCTACAGACTTATGCTATTCCCTTTTGCTGTAAGAGACAGAGCTAGAATATGGTTGGACTCACAACCTAAAGAAAGCCTGAACTCTTGGGAAAAGCTAGTCAATGCCTTCTTGGCAAGGTTCTTTCCACCTCAAAAATTGAGTAAGCTTAGAGTGGAAGTCCAAACCTTCAGACAGAAGGAAGGAGAATCCCTCTATGAAGCTTGGGAAAGATACAAACAATTAATCAGAAAGTGTCCCTCTGATATGCTTTCTGAATGGAGCATCATAGGTATTTTCTATGATGGTCTGTCTGAACTGTCCAAGATGTCTTTGGACAGCTCTGCTGGAGGATCTCTTCATCTGAAGAAGACGCCTACAGAAGCTCAAGAACTAATTGAAATGGTTGCAAATAACCAATTCATGTACACTTCTGAAAGGAATCCTGTGAACAATGGGACAAATCAGAAGAAAAGAGTTCTTGAGATTGATACTCTGAATGCCATATTGGCTCAGAGCATAATATTGACTCAGCAAGTCAATATGATTTCTCAAAGTCTGTCTGGAATGCAAAATGCACCAGGTAGTACTAAGGAAGCTTCATCTGAAGAAGAAGCTTATGATCCTGAGAACCCTTCAATGGAAGAGGTGAATTACATGGGAGAACCCTATGGAAACACCTATAATCCTTCATGGAGAAATTATCCAAATCTTTCATGGAAGGATCAACAGAGACCTCAACAAGGTTTCAACAACAATAATGGTGGAAGAAACAGGTTTAGCAACAGCAAGCCCTTTCCATCATCTTCTCAGCAACAGACAGAGAGTTCTAAGCAGAACACCTCTGACTTAGCAACCATGGTCTCTGATCTAATCAAAACCACTCAAAGTTTCATGATTGAAACAAGGTCCTCCATTAGAAATTTGGAGGCACAAGTGGGTCAGCTGAGTAAGAAAATTACTGAACTCCCTCCTAGTACTCTTCCAAGCAATACAGAAGAAAATCCAAAAGGAGAGTGCAAGGCCATCAACATGGCCGAATTTGGAGAGGAGGAAGAGGCAGTGAACGCCACTGAGGAAGACCTCCATGGACGTCCACTGGCCTCCAATGAGTTCCCTAATGAGGATCCATGGGAATCTGAGGCTCAAAATGAGACCATAGAGATCCCATTGGACATACTTCTGCCATTCATGAGCTCTGATGAGTATTCTTCCTCTGAAGAGGATGAGTATGTCACTGAAGAGCAAGTTGCTAAATACCTTGGAGCAATCATGAAGCTAAATGACAAGTTATTTGGTAATGAGACTTGGGAGAATGAACCCCCTTTGCTCACCAAAGAATTGGATGACTTGTCTAGGCAGAAACTGCTTTAAAAGAGACAGGATCCTGGGAAGTTTTCAATACCTTGTACCATAGGCACCATGACCTTCAAGAAGGCCTTGTGTGACCTAGGGTCAAGTGTAAACCTCATGCCTCTCTCTGTAATGGAGAAGCTAGGGATCTTTGAGGTGTAAGCTACAAAAATCTCACTAGAGATGGCAGACAATTCAAGAAAACAAGCTTATGGACTTGTAGAGGATGTTCTGGTAAAAGTTGAAGACCATTACATCCCTGCTGATTTCATAGTCCTAGAGACTGGGAAGTGCATGGATGAATCCATCATCCTTGGCAGACCCTTCCTAGCCACAGCAAAGGCTGTGATTGATGTTGATAGAGGAGAATTGATCATTCAAGTGAATGAAGAATCCTTTGTGTTTAAGGCTCAAGGATATCCCTCTGTCACCATGGAGAGGAAGCATGAAGAGCTTCACTCAAAACAGAGCCAGACAGAGCCCCCACAGTCAAACTCTAAGTTTGGTGTTGGGAGGCCACAACCAAATTCTAAGTTTGGTGTTGAACCCCCACATTTAAACTCTAAGTTTGGTGTTGGGAGGTTCCAACATTGCTCTGAGTATCTCTGACGCTCCACGAGAGCCCACTGTCAAGCTACTGACAATAAAGAAGCGCTTGTTGGGAGGCAACCCAATGTTATATTTTATCTATTTTCCTTTGTTATTTTATGTTTTCTGTAGGTTGATGATCATGAGAAGTCACAAAATCAATTGAAAAAGCAAAAACAGAATAAAAAACAGAAAGAAAAACAGCACACCCTAGAGGAAGATCTTGTTGGCGTTTAAACGCCAGTAAGGCTAGCAGATGGGCGTTTAACGCCCAGTCTGGCACCATTCTGGGCGTTTAACGCCAGAAAGGGGCACCAGATTGGCGTTAAACGCTAGAAAAGGGCAAGAACTTGGTGTTAAATGCCAGAAATGGGCACCAGCCCGGCGTTTAACGCCAGAATTGGCATAGGGAGGAATTTTGCTCGCCACTTGGTGCAGGGATGACTTTTCCTTGACACCTCAGGATCTGTGGACCCCACAGGATCCCCACCTACCCCAACACTCTCTCTCTTCTTCACCCATTCACCAATCACCTCAACACCTCTTCTCCAAAAACCCTTCACCTATCAAATCCCATCTTTCTCTTTACCACTCACATCCATCCTTCATAAAACCCCACCTACCCCACCATTCAAATTTAAACCACCCATCTTCACTCCTTCATTTTCACACAACCTAAACACTCTTTCTCTCCCTTTTTGGCCGAACCACAAAGCCATCTCCATCTCCTCTATTTCTTCTTCTTCTACTCTTTTCTTTCTTCTTTTGCTCGAGGACGAGCAAACCTTTTAAGTTTGGTGATGTAAAAGCATTGCTTTTTGTTTTTCCATAACCATTTATGGCATCCAAGGCCGGAGAAACCTCTAGAAAGAGGAAAGAGAAAGCAAAAGCTTCCACCTCCGAGTCATGGGAGATGGAGAGATTCATCTCAAGGGTGCATCAAGACCACTTCTATGAAGTTGTGGCCTTGAAGAAAGTGATCCCCGAGGTCCCTTTCAAACTCAAAAAGAGTTAATATCCGGAGATCCGACACGAGATCCGAAGAAGAGGTTGGGAAGTTCTTACCAACCCCATTCAATAAGTCGGAATCTTAATGGTTCAAGAGTTCTATGCCAATGCATGGATCACCAAGAACCATGATCAAAGTGTGAACCCGGACCCAAAGAATTGGCTTACTATGGTTCGGGGGAAATACTTGGATTTTAGTCCGGAAAATGTAAGGTTGGCATTCAACTTGCCCATGATGCAAGGAACATCCTTACACTAGAAGGGTCAACTTTGATCAAAGGTTGGACCAAGTCCTTACAGTCATTTGTGAAGAGGGCGCCCAATGGAAGAGAGATTCAAGAGGGAAGCCGGTTCAACTGAGAAGGCATGACCTCAAGCCTGTGGCTAGGGGATGGTTGGAGTTTATCCAACGCTCAATCATTCCCACTAGCAACCGGTCCGAAGTTACTATAGACCAGGCTATCATGATTCATAGCATCATGATTGGAGAAGAAATAGAAGTTCATGAGGTTATAGCCCAAGAACTTTATAAGGTGGCGGACAAGTCCTCTACCTTGGCAAGGTTAGCCTTTCCTCATCTCATTTGTCACCTCCGTTATTTAGTTGGGGTTGACATAGAGGGAGACATCCCAATTGATGAGGACAAGCCCATCACTAAGAAGAGGATGGAGCAAACAAGAGATCCCTCTCATCATCAAATCCCTGAGATGCCTCAAGGGATGCACTTTCCTCCACAAAACTATTGGGAGCAACTAAACACCTCCCTAGGAAAATTGAGTTCCAACATGGGACAACTAAGGGTGGAGCACCAAGAACACTCCATTCTCCTCCATGAAATTAGAGAAGATCAAAGAATCATGAGAGAGGAGCAACAAAGACAAGGAAGAGACATTGAGGAGCTCAAGCACTTCATAGGATCTTCAAGAGGAAGAACAAGCCGCCATCACTAAGGTGGACCCGTTCTTTAATTTCCTTGTTCTTTATTTTCCTGTTTTTCGAATTTTAGTGCTTATGTTTATCTATGTTTGTGTCTTGTGATCATTAGTGTCTTAGTGTCTATGCCTTAAAGTTATGAATGTCCTATGAATCCATCACCTCTCTTAAATGAAAAATGTTCTTAATTGAAAAAGAGAAGAATTGCATGAATTTTGAATTTTATAACAGTTTAATTATTTTGATGTGGTGGCAATACTTTTGTTTTCTGAATGTATGCTTAAACAGTGCATATGTCTTTTGAATTTGTGGTTCATGAATGTTGGCTCTTGAAAGAATGATGAAAAAGGAGACGTGTTACTGAGGATCTGAAAAATCATAAAAATGATTCTTGAAGCAAGAAAAGGCAGTGAATACAAAAAAAAAAAAAGAGAAGGAAAAAAAACGAAAAAAAGGGAGAAAAGAAAACGAAAAAAAAAAGAGAAAAAGAAAGAAATAAAGTTGTGATCCAAGGCAAAAAGAGTGTGCTTAAGAACCCTGGACACCTCTAATTGGGGACTCTAGCAAAGCTGAGTCACAATCTGAAAAGTTTCACCCAATTATGTGTCTGTGGCATGTATGTATCCGGTGGTAATACTGGAAGACATAGTGCTTTGGGCCACGGCCAAGACTCAATAAGTAGCTGTGTTCAAGAATCATCATACTCAACTAGGAGAATCAATAACACTATCTGGATTCTGAGTTCCTAAAGAAGCCAATCATTCTGAATTTCAAAGGATAGAGTGAGATGCCAAAACTATTCAGAAGCAAAAAGCTAAAAGCCCCGCTCATCTAATTAATACTGATCTTCATAGATGTTTTTGAAATTCATTGTATATTCTCTTCTTTTTATCTTATTTTATTTTCAGTTGCTTGGGGACAAGCAACAATTTAAGTTTGGTGTTGTGATGAGCGGATAATTTGTACGCTTTTTGGCATTGTTTTTAGTATGTTTTTAGTATGTTCTAGTTAGTTTTTAGTATATTTTTATTAGTTTTTAGTTAAAATTCACTTTTCTGGACTTTACTAAGAGTTTGTGTGTTTTTCTGTGATTTCAGGTATTTTCTGGCTGAAATTGAGGGACCTGAGCAAAAATCTGATTCAGAGACTAAAAAGGACTGCAGATGCTGTTGGATTCTGACCTCCCTACACTCGAAGTGGATTTTCTGGAGTTACAGAAGCCCAATTGGCGCTCTCTCAACGGCGTTGGAAAGTAGACATCCTGGGATTTCCAGCAATATATGATAGTCCATACTTTGCCCAAGATTTAATGGCCCAAACTGGCGTTCAAAATCACCATCAGAATTCCCAGCGTTAAACGCCGGAACTGGCACAAGGATGGGAGTTAAACGCCCAAACTGGCATAAAAGCTGGCGTATAACTCCAAGAAGAGTCTCTACACGAAAATGCTTCAATGCTCAGCCCAAGCACACACCAAGTGAGCCCGGAAGTGGATTTTTATGTCATTTACTCATCTCTGTAAACCCTAGGCTACTAGTTCTCTATATATAGGACCTTTTACTATTGTATTTTCATCTTTGGATCATTTTAGATCTTTTGATCACGTTTGGGGGCTGGCCTCTCGGCCATGCCTAGACCTTGTTCTTATGTATTTTCAACGGTGGAGTTTCTACACACCATAGATTAAGGTGTGGAGCTCTGCTGTACCTCGAGTATTAATGCAATTACTATTGTTCTTCTATTCGATTCCGCTTGTTCTTGTTCTAAGATATCACTTGTTCTTCAACTTGATGAATGTGATGATCCGTGACACTCATCATCATTCTCACCTATGAACGTGTGCCTGACAACCACCTCCGTTCTACCTTAGATTGGGTGGATATCTCTTGGATTCTTTAACCGGAATCTTCGTGGTATAAGCTAGAATTGATGGCGGAATTCAAGAGAATCCGGAAGGTCTAAACCTTGTCTGTGGTATTCTGAGTAGGATTCAATGATTGAATGACTGTGACGAGCTTCAAACTCCTGAAGGCTGGGCGTTAGTGACAGACGCAAAAGAATCACTGTATTCTATTCCGACCTGATTGAGAACCGACAGATGAATAGCCGTACCGTGACAGGGTGCGTTGAACATTTTCACTGAGAGGATGGGAGGTAGCCACTGACAATGGTGAAACCCTTGCATACAGCTTGCCATGGAAAGGAGTAAGAAGGATTGGATGAAGACAGTAGGAAAGCAGAGAGACGGAAGGGACCAAGCATCTTCATACGCTTATCTGAAATTCCTACCAATGGATTACATAAGTATCTCTATCTTTATCTTTATGTTTTATTCATCATTCATTACCATTTGAGTTTGCCTGACTAAGATTTACAAGGTGACCATAGCTTGCTTCATACCAACAATCTCTGTGGGATCGACCCTTACTCGCGTAAGGTTTATTACTTGGACGACCCAGTACACTTGCTGGTTAGTTGTGCGAAGTTATGTTTATGCCATGGTATTGAACTCCAGGTTTTTGGTATTCATCACCGGGGATTATTTGAGTTGTGAAAAGTATTGATCACAATTTCGTGCACCATTGCCACACCTTACCATCCCCAAACAAGTGGGAAAACTGAGATATCCAACAGAGGGCTAAAAAGGATTTTGGAAAAGACTGTGGGTGCATCAAGAAAGGATTGGGCGAAGAAGCTGGACAATGCTTTTTGGACATACCGAACAGCATTCAAAACACCAATTGGAATGTCCCCATATCAACTAGTGTATGGGAAAGCTTGTCATTTACCACTGGAGCTGGAACACAAAGCTCTCTGGGCTCTCAAGATACTAAATTTTGACAGCATTGCTATTGGTACAAAGTGGATCTTGCAGCTCAAGAGATGGAGGAATTTAGATCACAAGCCTATGAAAATGCCAAGATTTATAAAGAAAAGGCAAAGAGAAGACATGACCTGCATCTTGCACCCAGGAGTTTCGAAAAATGGCAACAAGTACTCCTCTACAATTCCAACTTGAGACTGTTCCCAGGAAAACTCAAATCCAGGTGGTCCAGACCTTTTCTTGTCACAAAAGTCTCGCCATATGGACACATAGAAATCATGGATGAAAGATTAGAGAGGACTTTCACTGTGAACGGACAAAGGATAAAGCATTATATGGGCAACATGGGGGAAAACCCCAGAGTAAAGTATCATCTCAAGTAATGAAGGAATCGTCGAGCTAGCGACGCTAAAAGAGCGCTCTGTTGGGAGGCAACCCAACCTGAGGTAGTTTCGTTTCCATTTTCATTTCAATAAAGATCACAAGTTGTTTATCCGGTATTGCGAGGAGCTAAGTATGGTGTTCTACACTAAAACAATCCAAGAGTGAAAGTGTAATTCTAAGTTTGGTGTTCCACCAAAGATATTAGTAGAATCACACTACACCCCCAAAACACATTGCTAGCTCCAACCAATCGGGGGAACCAATATGCTGTAATTTAGTCTTTAGTTAATAATGGTTTTGTTAACAACATGATATGAGGTTCTCTGCATGTATGCAAACTTTTGTACTGGGCAAGGAACTAAGTTTGGTGTTCACACACCAAATTCAGTTCAGAAGTTCACAAGCATACATGCAAGCTAACTATTTCTCAAGTGTTTAGGGAACAAGCAACTTCCAATAACTTTGCAGGAACCTTATGAGGAAATGGTGCACCTTCAACCAAGGAAGTGAAGTAGCAAGGACTATGGATGATGACAAAGAGGAGGACAACTAGAAACCATCACCCAAAGGTTGTATTGTTACTTAATTCCATGTATTGAGAATGTTAAAATTGGAAGTCCAAATACACCTTTGATTAATAGTTACTCATTAGTTGGAACCCTTTCAATTCTGTTTTTAAGTTTCTCACAGATTAGGTCTATGATTGCTAGTCTGAATGTCACTGCATCTTTTCTTTACTTAATTGTATGCTTGTCCTTTATATTATGGAGTAAGTTCCTAAGTTTGTGGTGATAGCATAAGTTAGCTAAGTTGGTTCACCAACAAGGTGGGAAGACAACTATCTATCTTGAATCTTATGCTTTGAACACACCTCATGAGACTAACTAAATAACAAGATCCTAATAAGAAAAAGGGAAAGAACAATCAAAGTTGAAGAATAAAAGAAAAATAGCAAGAAAAGAGGCTAGGCACCAAGGGGTTGAGTCTTGAGGAATGTGTCTGTGGTGTTCTTGTACCAAGGATCTGCTTGGATTACTAAGCTCTCAGGGGTGCTTTATCACCTGGTAACTTGGGTTAACTAACCCGGGATTATCAGCTAAAAGTCCACTATCAAGAGCAATCTTTGCTACAGAACATTTAGTAGCCCAAAGAGGTGCTGGACACCAAGACCTCAAGGAAAGAAAATAAACAAACCATGTGCCTGTGGTGTGTATGTATGGGGGAGAGACTTGAGGAAGTAAGTCCTTAGGGGTGTTTCAACACCTAGCACCTTGAACCAACTAGTTCGGGAGTGTTGGCTGAAAGCTTATTCTAAAGAGTTACCCCCTTACAGAGCACTTAGCCAAAGAACACAAATAAGACCTGAAATGACAACAAAAGCATCAATGAATAAAAGTCTCATGGGATGCAATCAAGTGAGAATTCTAGGACATGATAAAGGTCTGAAAGCCAGTAAAGGAATGAACCTAAGTTGCTATGCATGAAACCACCATAAAACCAGGGACATGACTTCCACAAGAATGACTCATTTCTCTTGGAATTCCATTCATCATTCTCTTGTTCCAGTACTTGCTTAGGGACAAGCAAGCTTTAAGTTTGGTATTGTGATGCCAGGGCATTTTGGCCAGTTTCACTGACCTTTCTTTACTGTTTTTAAGGTAGTTTCATGTATTTTCTTAAGAAATAAGCTAGTTTTGGGTAGATATTCACTTACATCTTGTTTCAAGTATATATTATGCATTTTACATGATTTCATGAGAATTTTGCATGAATTATATGACAAATTGGATGATGCATGTCTCATGACTTGGATTAGAACTTCGATGCACTTTGCTGCTTGATTTCAGGACAAAGGAAGCAAAGAAGAACCACGTTAGCATTCACGTTAGTTCAACTAACATGACCTCTAACGTGGAATGGGAGCTAGCTTGCAAAGTTAGTGAGAAAGGTAATCGTCAATAAAGCCCTCGAAGCCATCACAGCCCACGTTAAGAGTCACGTTAACTAAGTTAATGTGAACTCTAACGTGGAAGAATACAACAAGGCCAACGTTAGTGACACTCTCCTTTGTTACTAACGTTGGACCAAGCTCATGAGTGGCCACATTAGTTGCCACGTTAACTTAGTTAACGTGGACTCTAACGTTGGAAAGCAAAAGAGAAGCCAACGTTAGTGACATTCACCTTTGTCACTAACATTGGCCAAGCCTCCATGAGCCACGTTAACTCCCACGTTAACTTAGTTAACGTGGAAGCTAACGTGGAGAGAGCAATTGATTGCCAATGTTAGTGACACTTACCTTTGTCACTAAAGTTGGGGTGAACCACCAAGAGCCACCATGAGCAACGTTAACTCCCACGTTAACTTAGTTAACATGGAAGTTAACGTGGATAAAGAGATAATGAGCCAACGTTAGTGACACTCACCTTTGTCACTAATGTTGGAGATGGCTAGCATTACTACGTTAGAAGCCACGTTAACCTAGTTAACGTGGACTCTAACGTGGGAAGTAGGGGCACATTGGAACGTTAGTGACAAGGGTAAGTGTCACTAACGTTCTCGAAGGATTGGCATTACTACGTTCGAAGCCACGTTAACCTAGTTAACGTGGACTCTAACGTAAGGAGAAGGGGTGACTCATCACGTTATTGGGAAAGGTAAGTCCCAATAACGTATGCGAAGGGCCAAGATGCAACGTTAGTGGTCACGTTAGTGCCAATAACGTTGAAGTCAACGTGATCATATTTGGGTTAGGAACGTTAGTGAAAAAGGTGATTGTCACTAACGTTCTCGAACCCACACTTTCACTTAACGTTGACACCACTAACGTCCTTAGCCAAAGTCCCTGCCTACTTCACATTTTTTCTGTGCAAGCAAAGCTAAGCCCAATAAAGAGGATAACTGCTTCAAACTCAAGATCCGAAGGCCCATACCCAAGACTTGAAAAGCCAACTAGAAGATCAGAAGAGTAGTATATATAGGAGTAGCTTTGAATTAGAAGGGGGTTGAAAACTTTAAGAGCCGGGGGGCATAGAACGACTCTCTGTATTTTACTTTCTCTGCAACTTCTAGTTTTACTTTGAGGATGTATTCTCCATCTTAGTTTTCATTTCCCAGAGCCATGAACAACTAAACCCATTTCATTGGGTTAGGGAGCTCTGCTGCAATTTGATGGATCAATATTAGTTTTCATTCTTCTTCTTCTATCTTTTCTCTTGATCTTACTAGAAAGCTTTCAATCTTCATCCAATTGGGTAGTTATCTTGGAAAAGAAACTATTCATACTTGGATCTCTTTGGAACCTTGGAAGAGGAATGAATAGATCATGCTAGAAATGCTTTTCTCATGCTGGATCAAATTGGGTTTGTATGGATATGTGACTATAATCCTACCAATACTTGATTTGGGAATGCATGTGGTATAATCAGTGCCCATACTTCATCTCTTCTCATGAGCAATTGACCAAGGAATTGGCTATTGATCAAGATTTAAGAGATTGGATTACCAAGGAATTGGAATTTGATCACGTAAGATTGCCAAGGAGATCAATGAATGCATTGATTAAGGAAGAGATGAAAATGAATTTGATCCGGAGAATGCAACATCTCCTAAGCCCAATGAACTCCTATTTCTGATTGGTGCACGAAATTGTGATCATCAATGGCACCATCAACATGGTACGCTCAATTGCAATCTCAACTCTTTATCACAACTTCGCACAACTAACTAGCAAGTGCACTGGGTCGTCCAAGTAATAAACCTTACGCGAGTAAGGGTCAATCCCACGGAGATTGTTGGTATGAAGCAAGCTATGGTCATCTTGTAAATCTCAGTCAGGCAGATTCAAATGGTTATGAATGATTTATGAATAAAGCATAAAATAAAGATAGAGATACTTATGTAATTCATTGGTGAGAATTTCAGATAAGTGTATGGAGATGCTCTGTCCCTTTCGTCTCTCTGCTTTCCTACTGTCTTCATCCAATCCTTCTTACTCCTTTCCATGGCAAGCTGTATGTTGGGCATCACCGTTGTCAGTGGCTACAATCCCATCCTCTCAGTGAAAATGTTCAACGCGCTCTGTCACAGCACGACTAATCATCTGTCGGTACTCAATCAGGTTAGAATAGAATCCAGTGATTATTTTGCGTCTGTCACTAACGCCCAACCTTCAGGAGTTTGAAGCTCGTCACAGTCATTCAATCCTTGAATCGTACTCAGAATACCACAGACAAGGTTTAGACCTTCCGGATTCTCTTGAATGCCGCCATCAATTCTAGCTTATACCACGAAGATTCTGATTAAGGAATCTAAGAGATATCCACTCAGTCTAAGGTAGAACGGAGGTGGTTGTCAGGCACACGTTCATAGGTGAGAATGATGATGAGTGTCACGGATCATCAAATTCATCAAGTTAAGGAACAAGTGATATCTTAGAACAAGAATAACCTGAATTGAATAGAAGAACAATAGTAATTGCATTAATACTCGAGGTACAGCAGAGCTCCACACCTTAATCTACGGTGTGTAGAAACTCCACCGTTGAAAATACATAAGAACAAGGTCTAGGCATGGCCGAGAGGCCAGCCCCCATAATCTAAGAACTAGATGTCCAAAGATGATCTAAAGATCTAAAGTGATCAAAAGATGTCAAATACAATAGCAAAATGTCCTATTTGTAGAGAACTAGTAGCTTAGGGTTTACAAATATGAGTAAATGACATAAAAATCCACTTCCGGGCCCACTTGGTGTGTGCTTGGGCTGAGCATTGAAGCTTTCATGTGTAGAGACATTTCTTAGAGTTAAACGCCAGCTTTTGTGCCAGTTTGGGCGTTTAACTCCCATTCTTGTGCCAGTTCCGGCGTTTTACGCCAGAATTCTTGAGCTGACTTGGAATACCTGTTTGGGCCATCAAATCTCGGGCAAAGTATGGACTATTATACATTGCTGGAAAGCCCAGGATGTCTACTTTCTAACGCAATTGAGAGAGCGCCAATTGGGCCTTTTTAGCTCAAGAAAAGTTACTTCGAGTGCAGGGAGGTCAGAATCCAACAGCATCTGCAGTCCTTTTCAGCCTCTGAATTAGATTTTTGCTCAGGTCCCTCAATTTCAGCCAGAAAATATCTAAAATCATAGAAAAACTCACAAACTCATAGTAAAGTCCAGAGAAGTGAATTTTAAATAAAAACTAATAAAAATATAATAAAAACTAACTAAAACATACTAAAAATATACTAAAAACAATGCCAAAAAGCGTATAAATTATCTGCTCATCACTGATCTTACCCATTCTCTTTAATTTCTGCCATTTACTTTTATGAGCATTTCTCCCATTCCCATTTAAGATTCTGCAATTTACTTTATGCCATTTACATTCAGCTCTTTATTTCTAGCATTTATTTTTTCTGCTATTTACTTTCTCGCTATTTAATTTTCTGCAAATCTCAAATCAAATTCTGATTCGTTCAACTAGAACATTCCTCTAATTAAAGTTGCTTGATCAATCAATCTCTGTGGGATTCGACCTCACTCTATAGTGAGTTTTTACTTGATGACAATTCGGTACACTTGCCAAAGGAAATTTGTTGAGAGACAAGTTTTCCGTGCATCAGGCATTTTCTCTAAAACCTCAGCAAAAAGAATTTTAATTTGTAGCTTTTTAAAGATTTCGAAGAATTGAGAGAACTGCTCATCCTTGGTCTCCTCTTGGAGCTTCTGAGGTTGTGGTGCTTCCGGCTCTTGTATAGGCACCATAGGTGGGGCGTGTGACAACGTGACCTCAGCCTGTCTTAAAGCTTCTTTCTCCTTTGGCCCTTTAGCAACTTCCACCTCCTTAGGCACGGCATCATAGTCCTTGTAAGTGCCTTACATTCTTCTCTTGGATTTACTTTTGTGTCACTAGTAAGAGTGTTGTGAGGTCTCTCAGGTATCCTTTTACTCAACTGACCCACTTGTACTTCTAAATTTTGAATGGAAGCTCTAGTCTCCTACATAAAGCTATGGGTGCTTTTGGAAAGTTCTGCAACTAGAGTGGCCAAGTCAGGAGTACTCTGAGGCTGGGTGGATGCCTGCTGTTGTTGAAAAGCTTGAAATTGGTGGTTATTGAAGTTGTTGAACTTGTTCTAATTGAAACCATCCTAAGAGTTGTTGTTGAAGTTCTTCTGAGGCCTCTGGGGTTGCTCTTTCCACCCAAAGCTAGGGTGATTCCTCCATCCCTAATTGAATGTATTCGCATAGAGATCATTATTAGATATTTTAGAGGAATTTTTCGTATAATTTAGTTGCTTAGGGGCGGTTTGAGCACAATTATAGTTCTCCCTTTGGTTGAAGCCTCTACTCATGTCATAGGATGCATCTTGAGTACTGACAGCTGAAACTTGCATCCCACTCAGGTGCTGAGAAATTATACTAATCAATTGTGACATGATCTTATTTTGGGCTAGAATGGCATCTAGGGTGTCCACATCCATAACTCCTTTCTTCACCATATTTTCTGGATTCAAAAGGTTCCTCTAAGAATATTAAAGGTATTTGTTGTTAGCAACCATCTTAATGAGATCATTAGCCTCTTCAAGCATTTTCTTCATGTGTAAGGAACCTCCTGCAGAGTTGTCCAAAGATATCTTAGCCATCTCAAAGAGGCCATCATAGAAAATCTACAGTCTGGTCCATTTTGAAAACATGTTTGGGGACACTTCCTGATCATCTTCTTGTATCTCTCCCAAGCTTTATAGAGGGATTTGCCATCTCTCTTCCTGAAATTCTCAACATCCACCCTTAGCTTAGTCAGCTTCTGAGATGGGAAGAACTTGGTCGGAAATCCATTGACCACCTTGTCACAGGAATCCAAGCTCTCCTTAGGCTGAGTGTCCAACCAATGCTTTGCTTTGTCCCTCACAGCAAATGGAAAGAGCATGATCTTGTACACATCAGGATTCACTCCATTCATCTTCACAGTGTCACAGACCTGCAAGAAATTAAAGATAAACAAATTCGGGTCCTCATACGGGAGTCCATGAAACTGGCAGTTTTGTTGTACTAGGGTGATCAATTGTGGCTTCAACTCAAAATTATTAGCACCTATAGCAAGTACTGAAATGTTGCGCCCATAAAAGTCAAGAGTAGGGGAAATGTAGGAGCTCAGAATCCTCCTAGCTTTCTCATTCGGATTTCCAGCATTAGGGTTCATGGTGAGCTCTTTAGCTTCATTCTCAAACATTTCCTTGATATTCTCTTCGGCTTTGTAAGCTCTAGCTTATTGCAAACGGCGTCTCAAGGTTCTCTCAAGTTCAGAATCAAATTCAAGAAGGGGTTCTTTGTCCCTATTCCTGCTCATAAACAGACAAAAAACAAAGAAAGTTGGGAGTCTCTATGTCAGAGTATAGAGAACTCCCAATGAGATATCCTATGTAAAATGAAATAAAATAAACAAAGCAATTAATTAAACTAGAATTTTCAAAAACTAAAAAGAAAAGTTAAACTAAAATTTTCAAAAATTAAATAAAGAAAAATACTAACAAATTCGAAAATTTTTGAAAAGAAAAATGACTAACGGGACACCAAACTTAAAATAAAAAATTCAAGAACAATAAAATAAATAAAACTAAATTAAAAAATTTTTAGGAAAATAAAATAAAAATAAATGAACAAAACTAAGAAAAATACCTAATCTAAGCAACCAGACAACTGGTAGTTGTCAATTACCGTCAATCCCCGGCAACGGCGCCAAAAACTTGGTGCGGATTTTAAGAATTTTCCATAACTGAACCGACAAGTGCACCGGGTCATCCAAGTAATACCTCAGGTAAGTGAGGGTCAATCACACGAAGAGTGAGGAACTGAGCAACAATAGTCAACTAATTGGATTAGTTAGGCTAATGAAAAGTTGGTTTTGTGGATTTTCAAGGCATTAAATAATAAATCAAGAATAAAGAGAACAAATAGTGCGTTTGGTGTAAAAACAGTGAGAGAGAATAGTTAAGGTATCGGAGATGTTTACTTTTCTAGATTACAGTTTCTTACCAACTATTTTAATCATGCAAGATTCATTCCATGGAAAACTGTAAATGACTAAACCCTAATGTCGTAATGATTTAGTCTCCTATAACCTTTATTAACTGCCATCGTCATGGTCACTTAATTCCAATTAGTGGGTTAAGTTCAAAACTAGTTTATGGCCCCAAAAACCCTAATTACCCAAAGCTAACAGGATTATATGTCGCATATCCCAATTAGTTCATGTAATTAGCAATTTGGGAGGAATTTACTTTCAAGTTGTTGTTCAGGTGAGAGATTTCTTCCAAGGATTAGAAGAACGCATATAGAATAAGGGTCATGCTTTTGTTCCACCCGGATTCATAAAATTAAGAACGAAAGTAATCCTTGAAACTGAATTAGTACATTAATTAAAATAGAAAAGTAGTAGTCTTAATCTATAGAAGATAAACAGAACTCCTAACCTTAACCAAGGAGTTTTAGTGGCTCATGACTTACAGAGAAAAAACTAGGGTTCTAAAAAGTGCGAAAGTCTGATCCCCTTTCTATGGGTGAATCTTCTCCCTTTAATACTAACCTAATTTGATTTGAAAATAACATTCTTCTTAGCAGTCGAAAGTGTCTTCATAGCAACCAGCTTAGGAGCTATTCTCTCTGCAACACCAAAGTTGGGATACGTTAGTCATTAATTCCAATTTTATAAAGCCAGACCTATAAAAAGAAGAGAAAAACTACCTAGCTCGGACTGAAGCTAGATCGGATTCCCTAAATATCTTTTGGTGTCAAGATAAGGAGCTCGGTTCTAGTACTCATAGAACACCTCGATCACTTCCTCCTCAACCTCGTCTAAATCATCTAAGTTATACTTAACTATCACAGGGTTTTCTTCCCAATACAAAGGGAAAATGGGCTCATCCTTATCACTTAAGAAAAAAGGTCAGACACCCTCTACAGCTCTGTGATGACTTGCATCATCTACCTCTTTCTCTTATCTAAAAGGACCATAAAAAGAGCATAATCTCATTAAATCAATACAAAGTCATGACTTAAATGATAAATATTATGGTACATTTCTTTGAAATGAGTTTGTGTTGAATTTTAGGTGAAAAGAGCAACAAAAAGGGGGAGAAAACAATAAAGAGAGCTGGGAGTGTGAAGCTGGGCATGCCACTTGAAACAAACGCCATGAAATTGTTTGGGCGTGGCACGCCAGCACCAGGGCGTGGCACGCCAGTTGATAACTCCAGAAAGGTGCTCTTGAAGCATTAACAAGGGCATGGCACGCCATGAGTCAAGCATGGCACACCAGTTACATTTTCCAGAGAGCAAGATTGAAGGCCACAAAAGGGGCGTGGCACGCCAACCTCATCATACATAATGGGCGTGCCACTTGAACTTGTGAGCGTGGCACGCCGGTTCACTAATCCAGAAGGGGACACACTGGGCGAGCCACTTGGTATCAAAGGCGTGGCACACCAACTTTAACCCAACACTTGGGCATGACACTTGGGACTCTGGGCATGGCACGCCAAGCTTGAAGGAGTCACTCCAACACTGGGTGTGCCACTTGCACACCAAGGCGTGGCACGCTAGTTCAAGTTTCCAGAGAAGGAGGTAAAGGTCCAACACTTGGGCGTGCCACTTTATATCGAAGGTGTGGCACGCCAGCTATCATCCTTGACTTGGGCGTGCCACTTGGGTCCTAGGCGTGGCACGCCAATGCTGAAGAAGGCTGAGCACCAACACTAGGCATGCCACTTGATGTCAAAGGCATGGTACGCTATTTCTCACTATTTACTTAGGCATGCCACTTAGTGTTGAAGGCGTGGCATGCCAACTCTAGCAAACAAAGAAGAAGATTTGGCGTGCCACTTGAATGCTGGGCGTGGCACGCTAGCTACTGGAACAAGGAACCATGCATGCAATGTATGGACGTGCCACGCTACCTACTATGCGTGGCACGCTAGTTATGTTTTCTAGAGACAAAAAGAAGGTTTATCATGGGCATGCCACGCCAGTACTAATTTCCAGAGATGAAGATGAAGTGCACACAATGGGCGTGGCACTCCAAACCTTGGGCGTGCCATGCCAATTCAAAATACCAAGGAAGAGGAACCTGGGCGTGCCACTTGAGTTTGAAGACGTGGCACGCCAGGCTAACCAATGCTTGAGAAGACCCTGGGCGTGCCACTTGGGCTCGAAGGTGTGGCACGCTAGGGAGGTCAATGCAAGAAGCGTGCCACTTGAGGTGCTGAGCATGGCGCGCCAAGCCAAACTGAGTGGCTAGGCGTGGCATGCCATTCAAGCGCAAGCCACACGCCAAGCTTAATGGTCACGTTTTATGAGTTTTCCTTTTCCCTCCAGCTGTAATTTTCTTTTTTCTTTTGTATTTTTTTTAATTTTAATGATAGGAGTAGTATAAATAACCCCTGGAGTACTGAAAAAGAGGGTTGGATTGGCATTGGCAAGTTTAGTTTTAGTTTTACTTTACACTTCATTTCTTCTATCTCTTGTACTTTTCACTTAGCTATGAGTAGCTAAACTCCCTCTCATTGGGAGAGGGAGCTCTGTTGTACTTGATGGATTAATGAGAGTAAATTTCTTCTTCTCTTTATCTTCTCTTTGATTTGCTAGAAGGAATTTCGTTCTTCATGCTAGTGTTCAATCATCTTGGGAAAGAGGTTGAATGCAAAATGGGTTTCATGGGAACCTTGGAAAAGGAAACATGAAACCATGCTTGAAATCGCTTCTCACACTTGAGTAGAATCTTGGTTTTGGGATTGGATATGGTGACATATAATCTACCCACTATTTGGATCTATGATGATGTGTGGTATAATCAGGGACCAAGCATATCTCTTTTCATGAGCAATTAAACCAAGGAATTGGCTGATTATCAAGATTTGAGAGATTGAGTTACCAAGGGATTGGGACTCAATCAGTCATGATTGCAAAGAGATCAATGAACATCCCCTATTCTTATCTTTCACATTCTTTATAGCTTTCTTTACATTCTGTTATTCCCCATTCCCATTTATAATTTAGTCATTTATGCTTTTGCTCTTTACATTCCTACCATTTACCTTTTTGCACTTTATTACTTTCTTTTACTTTTAAGTCATTTATAATTCTACAGTTTAATTTTCTGCACTCAGTATTTTCTCCATTGATTAGCTTAACTAATTCACTCATTTAATAAAATTGTTCATTCAATCAATCTCTATGGATACGATCCCACTCCACTGTGGGTTATTACTTGATGATGTTTAGTGCGCTTGCCAAAGAACGGATTCATTTTATATGGGGAGTGAATTTCGGGTTCATAAAGTTTTATGGCACCGTTACCGGTGATTAATTTGAATTGATAGTGATTAAGTGAACGAGCAATTAGATTAAGCATTTTTTAGTCCTTTTAATTTCAGTTTATTATTTTTAATTTTTTGTAGTATTCTAATTTTACATTGTTTATATATTAACACTAAAAGAAGCACACTAACTATTTGATATCTGGCATCAATTAGTTCTTGACTTACCCACCCTTCTTCCAAAGGGTGATAACCTTTTTCTTTTGTGAGTTTGTTTTGTGTATGACAGGGATAAGAGAAATTGACATCTCCTACGATTCTGAACCAGAGAGAACATTATTGAGATTGACAAGAGAAGCAGTGGCAAGAGGTAAAAGAGTGGTTGGTGAAGAAGAAGAAGAAGGTCCAACTCAAACCATGGAAGGAGAAGCACGCAACCACCATGAAGAAGCTGCTGGCAACCATGCTCCACAAGAAAGGAGAGTGCTAGGCTCTTACATAAATTCCAATCCTGGGAATTGTGGTAGTAGCATTTTGAGACCCAACATACATGCTAACAATTTTGAGCTCAAGCCACAGCTCATAACTCTTGTTCAAAATAACTGGTCATTTGGAGGAGGTGCTCAAGAAGACCCTAATCAACATCTAACCACTTTTTGAGAATTTGTGATACAGTAAAGGCTAATGGTGTCCACCCGGACACCTATAAGCTACTACTATTTCCTTTCTCTCTCAGAGATAAAGCATCAAAGAGGTTGGAATCATTTCCCAAAGAAAGCCTTACCACTTGGGAAGATGTTATAAACAAATTTCTAGCAAGGTTCTACCCTCCACAAAGAATTAATAGGCTGAGAATTGAGGTCCAAACATTTAGACAACAAGATGGAGAGACTCTCTATGAAGCATGGGAGAGATACAAAGACTTGACAAGGAAGTGCCCTCCGGATATGTTCAATGAATGGGTACAACTATATATCTTCTATGAGGGGCTATCATATGAATCCAAGAAGGCTCTAGACCACTCTTTAGGAGGCTTTGTGACCAAGAAGAAGACCATTGAAGAGCCCATAGATATCATTGAAAGTGTTGCCAACAATGAGTATTTCTATGCCTCTGAAAGGACCCAAAAGAGAGGAGTAATGGAGCTTAATTCCTTGGATGCTATGTTAGCTCAAAACAAAGTTATCACAACTCAACTAGCAGCCCTAACCAAGCAAATGGAGAAGAACCAAGTCTCAGCTGTTCAAGCTCAAACATCCCCATAAGAGGAAGAGAACCCAGAAGTTGAAGATGAATGGGAACAAGCCAACTACGTGAACAATTTCTCTAGACCACCATATGACCCCAATGCCAAGACATACAACCAAGGTTGGAAGAACCACCCAAATTTTCGGTGGAAAAACCAACAAAACCACAATCAAGACCACAAACCATACCACTCTAACCAATACACTAACCACAATTCAACCATCAATCAAACAACAATAGACCCTACCACAACTCACAAAATGCACCCTACCATTCCACCCAACAACCATATAACAACCACCCTCAATATGCACCACCCTCAACCATGCAACCTTGTGATATCAGCATCAATTTTGCAAGATTAGAGGCTGCCATAGCACAACTAACAGGAACTGTTTCCACTATTGTAGAGAGACAAGTGCAAGCTGACAAAAAAATAAATGCACTCCAAGAAGAGGTCAGATCCAACATAAGGAACCATGGGGTAGCAATTTTAAAACTGAAAGCAGAAGAAGGGAGCTTGTCTAAACAAGTACCAATGCCCACACATACCTTTCCTAGTGACACTATAGTCAACCCAAGAGGGGAATACAAGGCCATCACACTAAGAAGTGGGAAGGTTATGGACAAAGCATCCCTAAATAAAGACAAGCAAGAAGAAGAAGCTGCAAGTGAAACAAATCCTGAAGCCCTATGTACCAAAAGCACCCTGCCCACAAAGGCTAAGGAAGGAAGAAAAGGACAACCAGTTTTTAAGATTCCTGAAGATCTTCAAGAAACTTCAAATTAACATACCCTTTGCTGAGGCATTAGAGCAAATGCCACTCTATGTCAAGTTCTTGAAGGACCTTATGACTAGGAAGAGAAACTGGGGTGAAAAGGAAGTTGTGGTCCTCACTGAGGAATGTAGTGCTATAATACAAAAGAAGCTTCCCCAGAAATTAAAAAATCATGGGAGCTTCCAAATTCCCTGCATCATAGGGGATATAAGCTTTGAGAATGCATTATGTGATTTGGGAGCTAGCATCAACCTCATGTCCTTGGCCATGATGAAAAAGATGAGAATTGAAGAAGTCAAACCTACAAGAATGGCACTGCAGTTAGCTAATAGAACATTTAAGTTCCCCCATGGTGTGGTGGAAGATTTGCTGGTAAAAAGATTTAACTAATACTTGATGCAAGAGTAAAATCAAAGCATGAAGAGCATATTGAGCATCAAGTGCAAATAAAAAAAAAAGTGGATCATGAAAAACAATATGAGGTCCTATCAATGCACAAAGACACAAGAGTCATACAAGATTAAACATTGATTTAAAAATTTCATCACCCATCAATATCAAACAAGTCAAGAAGTACCAAAATAATGGAAGAAATTCTCAACAATTGAGTATGAAAATTTGATACATTATTAAAATAAGAACTTAAAAAAGAAGGTAAGAACAAGCTATAAAAACAAAATTAAAATGCAGTGAATAAAAGTATCCAAATGCAATAAACAAAAGAAAATGAAAGATGAGAAAAAAACTCTGTTTTTTTAGAGAGGGTAAAGACTAAAGTAAGAAAGGGAGAGGATAGAAGAAGAAAGGTAGAAAGAAAGAAGAAGGAAAGAAGAAAGGGAGAAGAAGAAAGAAGACGAAAAGACAAAAAAACAGGGCGCGAGGCGATGCGGACGCGTCATCCACGCTTACGCGTGGATGCGCAGAGCAGTAGAGGGACGCGTACATATCATGCGCGCGCACGCGTGGGCTAGGATAGGCGCAGGGCATAATGTCAGCCCAGAGTTTGCCTAACTCTCTGGAAAATGTATTAGGGGTGCAGGTGATGCAGTCGACGCGCACATGTCGCCCACGCGGATGCTAGGTTGCGCATTCAGAATCACGGACTCGTACGTGCCAGGTTAGCGAACGCGTGAGTGGGGTCAGGCGTGGGGCTCAGTACTGGCTCAATGCTCGCATAACTCTCTAGATTTTTATACCAGAAGCTGTGAACGCCATCGACGCGTACGCGTCTAGCACACTCACGCGTGGATACCCTTTTTTTTATAGGGAGCTCCTCTCAAGGTGGCTTGTGCTTAAATTCTTCTTGGAACTCCCACCAATGCTTGGTTCTCCATTGTGCCCCAAGATTTCTCATGAGTTGTACCAAGTCTTGATGGGTTCTTCACAAGCTTGGGGCTCCCAAAGTTGATCTTCTTCTTGTAATTCGGGATCCCACACTTTATTTTCACACCCGTCTTGAAGTTGATCATTGTTAACCCTTCCGGGGAGCAAACAAGATGAATTCTCGATTAAGTGTCCAACAATCCTCCTAGACCCATCTAGTTGAGCTCTATTCCAACCTTTATATTTTATCTTTGATGTATCAACCATAATGAGCCTCGATTTGCAACTTCAACCACGAAATATCTTTCTCTTACGCTTCATCCTGCAAAGCATCCTAAGTTGACCATCTGTTTCAAGCAAGCCATATTCATGTGGGACAATAAAGTTAATAGAGATGAATTTTACCCACTTAAATGAAGGAGTAGATGACAAACCTAGGTAAAGGAGCTTCCAAGGATCTTGACAAAGCGTATCCGATTCCCGTTCTTCTTCTTCTAAGGACTTCCACCTCTTTACAAGATTTCTCAATTTCAATAATTTTCTCAACAATTGAAGAAAGTTTTTCAAGCTCAAAGGATTCTTCACCACTAAGACTTGATGCTTGATTTCCATTGCCAAGGGACCTCAATTCTTGCTCTATCCTATCCAATTCTTCATATGGGATATGCTTTGGAGGTTGTGCACATTCCTCCTTAACATCAAATTCAATCTTCTTGGAAGGATCTTCTTCAACTCTATGTTTCCATAGAAGTTCCGCATCTCCTAAGTCTTCAAACACTTCTTCCTTTTCTTCAACAATTATAGCTTCCTCCAATTGTTCCAACACAAAGCAATGTCCTTCTTTTTCCACCAGGGTTTCCAATCTCTCCTTCATGCTATGCTCTTCATTAGATTCCCCACATGTAGCCATGGGAGTACTTTCGGTGTTCAAGCATTGAGAGGCTAATTGATTTACTACCTCGGCCAAGGCGGCCGTGAAATCTAGTACCTCCCTTTGCATATCTTCTTGCCCTTGAAGAATATGACTAAGGGTTTCATCCAGTGGAAGTTGGGGTAGATGGAATGGTTCATTATTTTGGAGAAAGTGTTCATAATGGGAAGGTAGTTCATAATCATAATAAGGATGTGGTGGTTCTATGTTCTCCATTTGTTCCATTTGTGGCACAACACACTCCAATTCATTGTTCGCAAGTTGAGATTCTACAATTTCCTTCAAACTACCCTCTTCGGTTGCTCCTCCACAAGCATCCTTGGACATGTGGTGTAAGTCATATGAGTCCAACTTTTAACGGGCGGTTGCTTGAAGCCGATCCATTGATTCCTTTAGGCGATCCTTTGACTTTTGTTCCAAATGGCTAACATAAGTAGGATCATATTGCTCTTGACTTGAAGGACATAGATCTTCTTCCATGAAGGGTTGTGGTGGATAGTAAAACTCATCTTGTAGTTGAAAATTTGTGTACATTGGAGGTGGTTCATCTTGGTCATAGTATGGAGGAGGTGGTTCTTAGAAGTATTAATGTTGGAATGGTGATGGTTCTGTGTGTGGCTCATATGGCTCAAAAGGTGGTTGGTATGGTGGATAAGGAGTAGGATCATTTGGAGGTGTTTGGTGAAAAGGGGCTTGTGAGTATGGTTGAGGGTTATGTTGAGGATGTGACTCATAGGCGTATGGTGGTGGTTCTTGATAGTCACAAGGATGATCACCATAGCCATTGGATTGGTATCCATCGTAGAATGGCTCTTGTTCATAGTGCATCGGTAGAGGTTGTTGCCAAGAGGATTGATCATATACATATGGTTCCTCCCACCTTTGAGTGTCCCATCCATGATACACATCTTCATTGAAGATTTCATTTCCTACAACATGGTGAGAACCAAACTCATAGCCAAAGTGAGAATTCATGATGAAAAGAGAAAATAAAGACAAGAGCTAACAAGAAATAATGAAACAAAGTTCTAAAACTAGCAAAAACTAACAAGCAATCCAAAAATCAATCTATTCACAATATTCACATATGTATAATAACCAATAACAAGGCACACGTTTGCAACTCCCCGACAACGGTGCCGTTTTGATGAGTAGATTTTTGTGTGGTAAAGAATTTCACTAATGAAATCTCGTTGAAAGTATAGCTTCTAAACCAATAAGAATCCTTTCATACAAAGATTTGGTTATCACAAGTAACAAACCTCTATAAAAATAACCGAAATATTCAAACCTCGGGTCGTTCTTCCTAGGAATTGCAATAAAGTGTTCTTACTATTGGTTATGAAGTATGTTTGGGGTTTTTGCGATATGAAACAAGAAAAGCAAATTGCAAAAAAAAAATAAACTAGAAAGTAAGAAAGCTCTTGGCAAGGTATGAGAACTAGAAGTCATATCCTGGTTATCCTTATCAATTGTGATGAGAATTGTTCATTGCTCCCACTTAGTTAACCTCTAACCATGGAGGAAAGTCAAGTGGATGAATTAACTTGAGTCCACAAGTCCTAGCCAACTCATAATGAAAGGCTAGCTTTAGTGGCATTCAAATCAATTAACAACTTCTAATTGTCAATCAACAAAAGAATTAGATAACTCAAGAGTCACTAATTACTCAACCAAAGCCAAGAGGAACAAAACCTACCTCATAACTAGAAGAAATATTTCAACAAACACATAGAGGATAATAAAGGTAAACATTATTAATTGCAATAATTAAAGGATCTACAACTACAAAAGTAAGAGATTAACAATAGAAAAGGAAAACAATTATGAAACAACAAAGAACTTACCAATTGCATTGAGATGAAATATAGATCTACAAAAGAATTCATAAACTACAATTAACAATACAAAAAAACTACAAGAGAAGTAGAATGCTACAACTACAAGGGAAGAATTAAAGAGGAAAAGGAAAATTGAAGCAAGAGAAGAGAGATATCTAGATCTAAAACTATGAACCCTAATTCTAGAGAGAAGAGAGAGCTTCTCTCTCTAGAAACTAACTAAAGCCTCATGAAAACTAAACTAAAACTAATTAACTAACTAGATGGTTCATCCCTCTTCAATCCTTGGGATAAATAGCATCAGAAATGAGTTGGATTAGGCCCAAAATGCTTCAGAAATTGCTGGTCACGAGTTGCCTTTAGTGAGTCACATGTAACTTCTCATGCGTACACGTATGCGTCCTTAAACGCCAGGAAACTATGGCAAATTTTATATTATTTTGAAGCCCCGGATGTTAGCTTTCCAACGCAACTAGAAATGCCTCATTTAGACCTCTATATATCAAGTTATGATCAATTAGGTGTGAAGAGGTCGGGATTGACAGCTTTGCGATTCCTTCATTTCTTCATGAGTTCTCCATTTCTACATGTTTTTTCTTCATTCTCTCAATCTAATCTTTGCCTCCTAAACCTGGAATCACTTAACAAATACATCAAGGCATCTAATGGAATCAAGGTGAATTAAATTTAGCTATTTTAAGTCCTGAAAAGCATGTTTTCACTCTTAATCACAATTAAAGGAGAATTTACAAAACATGCTATTTTAGTGAATAAATGGGAGAAAAGTTGACAAAACCCTCTAAATTCAACACAGGATAAACCCTAAAAATGGGTTTATCAATACCTCCACCTTGCAGTGTCAAGGCAATTAGAAGTTTCTTAGGGCATGCTGGATTTTATAAGAGGTTTATTAAAGATTTTTCAAAGATTGCTAAACCCCTAAGTAACCTACTTATCTCTAATGCACCTTTTATTTTTGATAGAGAATGCATGCTAGCCTTTCATGAGCTTAAAAATAAACTTTCCTCTGTGCCTATTATAGCACCACCCAGCTGGGACTTACCTTTTGAATTGATGTGTGATGCATCATATTTTGTATTGGTGCTGTTATAGGACAAAGAAAAAATAAGCTAGTACATGTTATTTACTATGCTAGAAAAGTTCTTAATGAAAATCAAAGGAACTACACCACTACAAAGAAGGAACTCCTAGCCATAGCTTTTGCTTTTGATAAGTTTAGATCCTATCTTATTGGTTCTAAAGTCATTATTTTCACTAACCATGCAGCTCTCGAGTATTTGCTGACCAAGCAAGAATCTAAGCCTAGATTAATAAGATGGATCTTGCTACTCCAAGAGTTCAACATAGAAATTAAAGATAGAAGTGGAGGAAAGAACAAAGTGGCTGACCACCTATCTAGAATCCCACTAGAAGAAGATGAAGCACACAACATTGCAGTGAATGAGAGTTTTTCTGATGAGCAGTTGATGATGATCCAAGAAATTCCCTGGTTTGCTGATATAGCCAATTTCAAGGCTATTGGGGAGCTACCAACCAACATCAATAAACACATGAGGAGAAAGCTAATCAATGATGCTAAACACTATATTTGGGATAAGCCTTATTTGTTTAAAAGGTGTGTTGATGGGATCTTGAGAAGATGCATATCCCATGAGGAAGGACAAGAGGTCCTCTGGCAGTGCCATGGATCCACATATGGAGGCCATTTTAGTGGAGAAAGAACTGCAGCCAAGGTGCTGCAGTGTGGGTTCTTTTGCCCAACAATATTCAAAGATGCAAAGGAATTGGTGACAAGGTGCAATGAATGTCAAAGAGCTGGAAATCTACCCAAGAAAAATGAGATGCCATAGAGGTTCATCATGGAGTTGGAGTTGTTTGATGTATGGGGGATTGATTTCATGGGACCATTCCCACCCTCATACTCGAACAACTGTATATTGGTGGCTGTGGATTATGTGTCAAAATGGGTAGAGGCCATAGCTACATCAACAAATGAGAACAAGGTTTTGATAAGTTTTTTGAGAAAAAACATATTCAGCCGATTTGGGGTTCCAAGAGCACTCATAAGTGATGGGGGGACACATTTCTGTAATAAGCAACTTGAAACACTCCTCCTAAAGTATGGAGTCAAGCACAAAGTGGCAATCCCATACCATCCACAGACCAACGGGCAAGCTGAGATTTCAAATAGAGAACTCAAAAGAATCCTTGAAAAGACTGTTGGAAACTCAAGAAAGGAATGGTCCAAAAGGCTGGATGATGCACTATGGGCTTACAGGACAGCCTTCAAGACACCTATTGGTATGTCTCCATACCAATTGGTGTTTGGAAGGCTTGTCATCTACCAGTGGAGCTTGAACATAGAGCATTCTGGGCTCTAAAGATGTTGAACTTTGATAATCAAGCTGCTGGAGAAAGAAGGCTACTACAACTCAATGTGCTAGAAGAATTGCATATGAGAATGCCAAAATCTACAAGGAGAAAGCAAAGAAATGGCATGATCAGAAGATACAAGAAGAGAGTTTGTAGAAGGTCAAAAAGTGTTGCTATACAACTCTAGGCTCAAGTTCTTCCCAGGGAAGCTAAAGTCAAGATGGTATGGACCCTTCACAATCTTCAAGGTGTCTCCCTATGGGCATGTGGAGCTTATGGAGGACAAGACACAGAGGACTTTCACTGTCAATGGCCACAGGCTTAAGCACTACTTGGGGGAGTCATTGGATGAGCAGAGATTGAGCTATAATCTCAACTGAAGAGGAAGGAACATCAAGCTAGTGACGTTAAAGAAGCGCTGGTTGGGAGGTATCCCAACACTCATATGCTTTTAATTTTCTATTTTCTAGAAGTGGTTTATGATTGTTAACTTAGGAAGTTTGATTTTTAGTTAATTAGTTAGTAGTTCTTTGATTTCATTTTAGTTCACTGGAAGTGCAAAGTTGCATGATGCACTAACTGAGGTTGATTGATTGGGTTGGAAACTAGCTAAAGAGCTAAGTTTGGTGTGGCCATTAACCCACTTAATTTAGGCTTACAACCACGTGATTGAATTAATTTTGAGAGTAAGCCCAAAATTAAGTTTGGTGTGGCCACCACCATATGAAATTCACACAGCAAGCCCAACATGGTTCAAGAGTGAAAGCATTTAGTGAATTGGTGGGTGCATAAAAGGTTACTTTAATGTGTACGAAGGGATTGAAAGTGGAATAATATGAAAGGATTAAATTTATTCCACCCATTATGTACACATTAAAGTCCAATAATGAAACCAATTTACCATATGCAATGGATTTAAGTTTAGTGTCCCAATGGACGCTCATCAATTGCAATTTAATTGTATTTTAATTGAGGGAATGTGAAGCAATTTTTTATGAAGGTTTTCGAATTGAATTTTCAGGAAAGGTAGGGCCCACATGATTGATAGTTCATTGAGTCAAGGAGTCAAAGTGTGATGAGCAGATTTGTCATGTCGGTAAAGAATTTCACAAATGGAATCTCATTGCAAGTATAGTTCTAAACCAACAAATAATTCCTTCAATCAAAAATTTGGTTGTCACAAGTACAAACTCCAATAAAATTAAACCGAAGTATTTAAACCTCGGGTCGTCTCTCAAAGAATTGCAGGGTAGTGTTCTTGTTATTGGTTATGGCTTGTATATTTTGGAGTTTTTGAGATAAGAAACAACAAATGTAAGTTGCAAAAGAAATAAACCAACAACTAAGAAAACCCTTGGCAAGGTATGAGAACTAGAAGTCCTATCCTTGTTATCCTTATCAATTGTGACAAGAATTGTTCATTGCTCCACTTAGTTAACCTCTAGCTATGAAGGAAAGTCAAGTGGATATAATCAACTTAAGTCCACAAGTCCTAGTTAAATCATAGTGAAAGACTAGCTTTAGTGTCATTCAAGTCAACTAGAAACTTCCAATTATCAATCAACAAAAGAGTTTGATAACTCAAGTATCACTAACTACTCAACACATGCCAAGAGGAGAAAAATCTAACTCATAACTAAAAGAGACATTTCATCAAACACATAGAAGGTGATAAAGGTAAACATCATAAATTGCAAGAATTAAAGGAAACTATAACTATAAAAGCAAGAGATCAACAATAGAAAACTAAAGCAAATGTAAAAAGACATGGAAATCATAAATTGCATTGAAAGAAAATGGAAATCAACACAAGAGTTCATAAACTAAAATTAACAATATAAAGGAACTACAAGATAAATAAATTACTAGAACAAATAAAAGAGAAAGGGAAATTAAAGAAAAAGAAAAGTAGATCTAGATCTAAACTAAGAACCCTAGATCTAGATCTCTCACTAAAACTAAGTGTATGAATGATCTCCCCCTTGACCCATCTTGAATTCTACACATAATAGGCTCAGAGATGAGTTGAATTTGGGCCTGGGAAGCTCAAAAATCGCCCTTATCATTTTCACTTTAATGAGGTCACGTGCTAGCATTGATGCGTATGCGTGGGTCACGCATATGCATCGCTTGTCAGTTTCCATCCATGCATACACGACTGTTATGTGTACACATCTGTTATGCGTACGCGTCTGTTATCCGTACGCGTCGCCGTGCGACATCATCATCCACGCGTGCGCGTATGTCACGTATGCACGTCGTTGAGTGCATCCCAAATCCTTTATTTTCCATGATTTCTCCACTTTGCATGCTTTTCTCTTCAATCTTTTGATCCATCCCTAGCCTTTTCAACCTGAATTCACTAACAAACACATCAAGGCATCTAGTGGAATCAAAGGTGAATTAAATTAGAAAATTAAAGGCCTAAAAAGCATGTTTTTACACTTAAGCACAAATCATGAGAAAATCATGAAACCATGCTATCTCATTTAATAAATGTGGGAAAAGGTGATAAAATCCCCTAAATTAAGCACAAGATAAACCCTAAAAATGGGGTTTAGCAACCTCCCCACACTTAAACCAAGCATGTTCTCATGCTATAATCAAGAAAGAAGCAAAGGGTATTAACATTTATTCAATGCAAACTAATTAAATGCAATCTATCTAAATGAATGCAACTATCTATATGGATGCAATTACTTGGTCAAAATAAATCAATTCCCAAGAAGACATATATAAGCATAAGGGCTAAAGTAATAGCAATCAAATCAAATCCACAATTGAATTGAGTTATTAAAGTTTTTTACAAACTTGAAAGAAAAGTGATGATTCTAGGTAAAAACATGTAATTGAGCAATCGAACCTTCGTTGGATGTGTTTTCACTCTAGTCGCTCAGTGTATAGGGTTAATTCCCTCAGTTCTCTCCTAATCATGCTTTCTAAGATTTTTTTTTCATTTAACAATCAACAATTATTTCATGCATGCATACAATCATCATGAGGTCTTTCCACAAGGTTGTAATGGGGCTAGGGTCAAGGTAAGATGCTTGATGGGCTGAATTCACTACCCTTCCCCAATAATATTGATGAATCCACTTTTGGCAAGCACACCAAAATTATCGTCAAGTATTAACCCATAGTAGAGTGGGATCGTATCCCCAAAGATTGGTAGATTTGAGTAATTTTAATCAATTGATGAATTAGTCAAGCTCAATAGAATAAGTTGTGTGTGTAGAATTATAAATGGTAGAAACATAAATGACAAAAGAAATAAAAGAAAGCAATAAAATGCAGAAATAGAAATAATAAGAATGTAAGGGGGAATGGGATTTTGTAGAATGTAAGTAAAGCTATAAAAGAATGGGAGAGATAAGAATGGGAGAATTCATTGAGATCAGGAGATATTGTCTCTTTGGATTAATTCCAGCTCATATCATTTTCGATCATGCAACTCATTGACCTCTTGGCAATCATGATTGATTGAGCCCCAATCCCTTGGTGACTCAATCTCTCAGATCTTGATCAATAGTCAATTCCTTGGTCTAATTGCTCATGAAGAGAGATATACTTGGTCCCTGATTATACCACACATCATTATAGGTCCAGGTAGAGGGAGGATTATATGTCACCATACCCAAATACCAAAACCCAGATTCTACTCAAGCGTGAGAAGGGATTTCTAGCATGGTTTCATGTTTCCTTTTCCAAGGTTCCCATGAAACCCATTTTGCATTCAATCTCTTTTCCAAGTTAATTGAACACTAAGCATTAAAATCGAAATTCCTTCTAGCAAATGAAAGAGAAGATGAAGAGAAGAAGATATTCACTATCATTAATCTATCAAGTACAATAGAGCTCCCTCTCTCAATGAGAGGGAATTTAGCTACTCATAGCTCAGAGAGAAGGTGATGACAAGTCATCTTAGCCTAGTTTCACTAGCCTTTTTCTTTGTTTTCATTAAGTTTTATGCACTTTCTTGCATTCTAGGTAAGTGATTTGGAATGGAAATGCATGGTTTCTTTGAATCAAACAACCACCATATAATTGATGCTAAATCATGAGGTTTAGGCTAAATTTAATTGAATTTTAATGATTTATAAACCTTGTGAATTTGGTGATACTTTGATTGGTTGTTTTCATTAATTGTAGGTGAAGAAAAGAAGAAAATGTGGCCTAAAAAGTGTGGCTCAAGGAAGAAAGTGTGGCCAAGAAAGGAGGAAGTGTGGCGCATGAAACCTTGAAGCTCACTCCAAGAGTACAATGCTCACTAAGTGAGCGCTACACTCACTCCCATGGGACCAAGGCACAATGCTCTGCTCACTTTGTGAGCTGAGCACAATAGGAAGCCAAGAAACAAGGAAAAGAAAAACAATGCTCAGCTCACCAAGTGAGCATTGTCGAAAGCATTGAGGAATAATTCAAAGAAAACAAGTTGCAAGTGCATGCCCCAAGACTTGAACCCATGACCAAGGGGGATGAGGGAGGCGCTACTCACAAGGAAAATAAGCCAAAAATGGCCAAAATGCATCCCCCAAGGTTCGAACCCCACACCTTGAGGAAGCAAGGAAGCAAGGCACCACAAGAAAACCAAGGAAAAGCTACAGCGCATGCTTCCCATGGGTTTCGAACCAAGGACCTTCCCTTGGAAGAGCAAATGCTCAGCTCACTTAGTGAGTAGAGCATTATACTTGGTGCATCACACAAGAACATCTCGGCACGGCCAGGGGAGTGGAGCGCGCACCAAGACACAGGCCAGCAGCACAAGAAGCGCACCAAATTGGCACCAAGGCACCAATGCTCAGCTCAACTTGTGAGCTGAGCATTCCCCTGATGCTTGGCACGGTACAAGGAAAATACACACAAGGCCTCAATAATCAGCTCAACTTGTGAGCTGAGCATCCTCCTGGGAGCACATCTCAACTTGGGCTGAAATTCAATTAAAAATCTAACTTAATTAATTTCTTCACCAAATCAAAAGCCCATCCAAATCCCAAAATCCAAGAATAGAAAGTATATAAATAGGAGCTAGTTTGATGTAATTAGGAACCTTTTTTCTTTTATTTTTGAACCTCTAGACTTTACTTTGAATTTTTCCTTTTAGCTTTCATTTTAATTTTTGAGCTTCTACTTCTGAATTTAGATCTTAGAGAATTGGGAAGGAGAATTGATCTCTCTACTTGATTGGCTCAAAAGTTATAGTGTACACTGACCATTGTTGCTCTCAAGTATTTAATGTCTAAATAGGATTCAAAGCCAAGGCTTATTAGGTGGGTGCTGCTGCTACAAGAGTTTGATATTGAAGTAAGAGATAGGAAGGGAGGTGAAAATCAAGTGGCAGATCATTTATCAAGAGTACCACAAGAAGCCTATCAAGATAGACCACAACAAGTAAATGAAAATTTCCCTGATGAGCACTTGTTCTAAATTCAACAAGCACCTTGGTTTGCTGACATAGCAAATTACAAGGTAGGAAGGAAGATACCTCAAGAATTTTCTAAGCAACAAGTGAAAAAGTTACTTAATGAAGCAAGGAAGTTTTTGTAGGATGAACCCTTCTTATTCAAGAGGTGCTCTGACGGAATGATTAGGAGGTGTGTCCATGAAAATGAAATGAAGGACATATTGTGGCATTGTCATGGTTCAGCATATGGTGGACACTTTGGGTCAGAGAGAACAGCTTCAAAGGTACTACAAAGCGGTTTCTATTGGCCAACTATCTTCAAGGATGCTAGAGAGTTTATTCATCAATGCAATGAATGCCAAAGAGCTGGAGGATTGACAAAAAGGAATGAGATGCCTCAAAATTTCATCTTGGAAGTATAGCTATTTGATCTATGGGGTATTGACTTCATGGGACCTTTTCCCCCTTCTTACTCTTTCAGATACATCTTGGTAGCAGTGGAATATGTCTCAAAGTGGGTGGAAGCCATAGCCACAACCACTTGTGATGCAGAGATTGTTCTTCAATTCCTTAAAAAGCATATTTTCACCAGATATGGAGTGCCCAAGGGTCTTGTTAGCGATGGTGGTGGCCACTTCTATAATAAACAAATGGAGAAGCTCCTCCACAAATATGGAGTAATCCATAAAGTAGCCACACCATACCATCCTCAGACTAATGGCCAGGCTGAACTAGCAAATAGAGAGTTGAAAAGAATTTTAGAAAAAATAGTGGGAAGCACAAGGAAAGACTGGGCCAGGAAGTTAAAAGATGCACTCTGGGCATACAGGACAGCTTTCAAAACTCCCATTGGAAAGTCCCCATTTCAGCTATTGTATGGAAAATCTTATCACCTCCCTGTAGAGCTTGAACATAAAGCTTTTTGGGCCACTAAACTCCTCAATCTTGATGCTCAAGCAGCAGGAGAAAAGAGGCTACTACAACTAAATGAGTTGGATGAGTTTAGACTAGAAGCTTACGAGAATGCTAAGATATACAAGGAAAGAGCTAAGAGGTGGCATGACAAGAAGATCTCAAAGAAAGAGTTCAAATCAGGACAGCAAGTGCTCCTGTATAATTCAAGGCTCAAGATCTTTCCTGGCAAGCTCAAGTCCAAATGGACAGGTCCATATCTAGTAACAAAAGTTTTTCCTTATGGAAGTCTTGAGCTGTTAGACGAAGCTACACCGAACCACTTCACAACAAATGGGCACAAAGCAAAGCCGTATTTAGGAGGACAATGGGACAAGGAAAAAGAAGTTCAGAATCTGAACTAAACAAGTACAGAAGATGTCAAGCTAGTGACAATAAAAGAGCGTTTGTTAGGAGGCAACCCAACCTGAGGTAGTTTTCTTTTCATAAGCTATTTTAATAAAAAGGTCAATTAGTTTTATCTACATTGCAAGAAGCTAAGTTTGGTGTTGCACACCAAAACAATCTAAGGGAGAATGAAGGATTCTAAGTTTGGTGTTCCACCAAAGTCTCATCATAAAACACATTATCACTTTCTGCATAATGCTAGCCTCAAGTAATCAGATAAACTAGTTAACTATTTACTGTTTCATAGTTTTTAGTTTTATTACCGTTAGCAAGGAAAAAGGATTTCACAGATAGTTAAATTGTGCATGAGAAATATTGGCAAGGAACTAAGTTTGGTGTTCACACACCAAAGTAAGTTCAAAAGCCCACAAACAAGCTTTGCAGATCAAACAGATACCTAAAAGGATTGAAAAGCAAGCAACGTTTAGAAAATATGCAGAAAATAGCCAACACATCAAGGAACATCTGTATTTTGACTTACAAGGAACAAACAGAAGGGAGAATGAAAAGTTGCAACACAACAGGTTGTATCCACACTTGATCTTTGTCTTTGTGTAATAACTCAATTCAGAGAGTCCTTTATGTCTAGATGAAATGATTACATAGTTGCAAATGGACGTACATACTAGAGAAAGCTATCTGCATAATTTCTGTATAGGTTATCTGTATAATAATTGTCATCACTCATTAGCTTGAATGTTGTGTTTTGTTTTCCCCTGCTATTTGAATAAAAGAAAGATATTTGATTTAGAAAAGTAATTGTTCAATGTTGCAAAAGTTAGAATGGGAGTTAGTGGTGGTATGTGTTTGATTGAATTGTTAGCTCATAGAATAAATGCTACAGGATGACTTGTTTCTTGAAGCTTAAGCTAGTTTGCTGCTTTGATCTTTCAATTATTAAAAATCCCTTGAAAGTAAACCAAAACAGAAAGAAAAAGAAGAAGAAAAGCCAAAAGCTGGCAAGAAAACAAATAATAAGGCTAGACACCAATAGCTTGGACCCTGGGACACATGCCTGTGGTGTTCTTGTACTAGGATATGCTTGGATAAGTAAATTCTAAGGGGTATTTCAAAACCTGGCCACTTAGATCAACTGATTTGGGATGGCCAATTGAAAGTCCATAATAAAGAGCAACCTAGCTACAAAACATTTAGTTATCCAAAGAGATGCTGGGCATCAATGATCCTAGGAAGAAAAAGGTGAGCCATGTGTTTGTGGTGAAGAAATGTTGAGTGAAATTAAACCAAAGGCCACTGCAACATTTGCCACAAAGTCTTTAATAAATAATAAGCCCTCTATGCAAAAGAAAAAAAAAGAGAAAAAAATATACAAGGGAAATAAGCAAAACGTAAGGTATTGTAGCAGCAACCTTAGTGAACCCTTTAGGAGACATTGTTTGTTTTGACAGCAAGTAAATAAATGAGCTACTTTTAATCTGTATAAAACCCCATAGACCAAATTCAACTATCTGCTTAATAAGAACATATATACTTATCTATTTCATTCTATCTTTTCTTATGTTTGATTCTTGCTTGGGGACAAGCAACTTTTAAGTTTGGTGTTGTGATGACAAGTCATCTTAGCCTAGTTTCACTAGCCTTTTTCTTTGTTTTCATTAGGTTTTATGCACTTTCTTGCATTCTAAGTAAGTGATTTGGAATGGAAATGCATGGTTTCTTTGAATCAAACAACCACCATATAATTGATGCTAAATCATGAGGTTTAGGCTAAATTTAATTGAATTTTAATGATTTATAAACCTTGTGAATTTGGTGATACTTTGATTGGTTGTTTTGATTAATTGTAGGTGAAGAAAAGAAGAAAATGTGGCCTAAAAAGTGTGGCTCAAGGAAGAAAGTGTGGCAAAGAAAGGAGGAAGTGTGGCGCATGAAACCTTGAAGCTCACTCCAAGAGTACAATGCTCACTAAGTGAGCGCTACACTCACTCCCATGGGACCAAGGCACAATGCTCTGCTCACTTTGTGAACTGAGCACAATAGGAAGCCAAGAAACAAGGAAACGAAAAACAATGCTCAGCTCACCAAGTGAGCATTGTCGAAAGCATTGAGGAATAATTCAAAGAAAACAAGTTGCAAGTGCATGCCCCAAGACTTGAACCCATGACCAAGGGGGATGAGGGAGGCGCTACTCACAAGGAAAATAAGCCAAAAATGGCCAAAATGCATCCCCCAAGGTTCGAACCCCACACCTTGAGGAAGCAAGGAAGCAAGGCACCACAAGAAAACCAAGGAAAACCTACAGCGCATGCTTCCCATGGGTTTCGAACCAAGGACCTTCCCTTGGAAGAGCCAATGCTCAGCTCACTTAGTGAGCAGAGCATTATACTTGGTGCATCACACAAGAACATCTCGGCACGGCCAGGGGAGTGGAGCGCACACCAAGACACGGGCCAGCAGCACAAGACGCGCACCAAATTGGCACCAAGGCACCAATGCTCAGCTCAACTTGTGAGCTGAGCATTCTCCTGATGCTTAGCACGGTACAAGGCAAATACACACAAGGCCTCAATGCTCCGCTCAACTTGTGAGCTGAGCATCCTCCTGGGAGCACATCTCAACTTGGGCTGAAATTCAATTAAAAATCCAACTTAATTCATTTCTTCACCAAATCAAAAGCCCATCCAAATCCCAAAATCCAAGAATAGAAAGTGTATAAATAGGAGCTAGTTTGATGTAATTAGGAACCTTTTTTCTTTTAGTTTTGAACCTCTAGACTTTACTTTGAATTTTTCCTTTTAGCTTTCATTTTAATTTTTGAGCTTCTACTTCTGAATTTAGATCTTAGAGAATTGGGAAGGAGAATTGATCTCTCTTCTTCCTTGTTCTTGCCTGAGCACTCTTTACTTTCATTGCCTTGGATCTTGGGTGAAGAATTGAAGAACTTCTGTTTCAATCCCACCTTGAGATCTCTTCTTTAATTTTCTGCATAATTGAATTTCACTTTCTGTTCATTGCTTCTTCTTCTACTCTTTCTGCAATTTACTTTTTTTTTATTTCTTTTGCAACTGTTCTTGTTGGATCAAGGAAGGATTTGAGATCTAGACTTGTTATCTAGTCTCTTCCACTCCTGAGATCTTCAACCACTTTTAATTTGCTGCAAATTAAGCACTGCTTTCCTGTTTTTAAATTCTTCAAGGCATTTTACTTTTCTGTCAAGATTTACTTCACTGCAAGCCAATTTTCTCTTTTATGTTTAATGCAATCTACTTGCTCTTGTTTAAATTCTGCAATCCTAATTCCCAATCCCTTTTACAATTCAAGCAATTTACATTTCTTGCACTTTAAGCTTCAGCCATTTAAATTTCTTGCAATCTAAGTTCCTGCACTTTATATTACTTGCACTTTAAGATTCAGTCTCTTTACTTTCTTTGCTCTTTAGTTTACTGCAATTCTCCCTTTCCCCTTTACATTTTATGCAATTTGGCTTCTGTCAATTATAAACACTCAACCAATACTTGATTCGCTTGACTAAATCAACCACTAAACTAAAATTGCTCAATCCTTCAATCCCTGTGGGATTGACCTCACTCATGTGAGTTATTATTACTTGATGTGACCCAGTACACTTGCCGGTGAGTTTTGTGTCGGATCGTTTTCCATACATCAGAAGGTACAAAAGATGGAAGAGATGAAGTGTGAAAACTAAAAGTGAAATCCCCCAAAACTAAACTCTGTGACTTGCTAACCCCTTTTCCAATACTTCCAAGGGTATTTATACTACTCCTAGATCTAGAAAATAAAAGAAAATTACAATTTAGAGGGAAAAGAAACTCAACAAACGTGATCTTCCAGCTGGCGTGTGACTGGCGCTTCTCTGGCGTGTGACGCTCCTTCTGTTTCTGATTTGGCATGCCACGCCTCTCCATTCAAGTGGCACACCGTCCTCTCTTTCACCCCTGGCGTGCCACGCCTTTGAGCCTAAGTGGCACACCCAGGACATTTTAAAGGGCAAAGTAGCCTGGCATGCCACGCCTTCGAACCAAAGTGGCACGCCCAAGGCATTTTAAAGGGCAAAGCAACCTGGCGTGTCACGCCTTCGAACCAAAGTGGCACGCCCAAGGTCACTTCCCTTATCTCTATGCTTCTAGAGATTTGTACCAGCGTGGCACGCCCAGGGTTTGGCGTGCCATGCCCTTCTTAAAGCTTCACCCCCTTGCCGGTGTGCCATGCCTCGCCATCCAAGTGGCACGCCTGAGTTCATTGGCTCCTCTTCTTCCTCTCTAGAAAATACTACCAGCGTGCCACGCCATGAGACTGGCATATAACATCCTTCATTTGCTTCATCTTCTTGCTGGCGTGCCATGCCTCATCTCCCAAGTGGCACACCTGAGTTCACTGGCCCTTTAACTCCTCCTCTGGAAAACACTACCAGCGTGCCACGCCATTAGACCGGCGTGTCACGCCCGTCATTTGCCATGGTCCCAGATGTTGGCGTGCCACGCCTGGATGTTCAAGTGGCACACCAAAGTGAGATAATTAAGCTGGAGTGCCACGCCTTCGATACCAAGTGGCACGCCCAGCTTTATTTGGCCTCCTTAGGTGCTGGCGTGCCACGCCTTGTTGCTCATGTGGCACGCCTTACTGGGACTTCTTGAGCTGGCGTGCCACGCCTTCGATACCAAGTAGCACGCCCAGCTTTTGCATTGTCTCCTTGTTCACTGGCGTGCCACGCCTTGTTGCTCAAGTGGCGTGGCACGCCCAAGTGAACTCTGGGGCTGGCGTGCCACGCCTTCGACACAAATTGGCACGCCATAGTGGTGGTTCTTCTAGTAACTGTTTCACGTGCCACGCCCTGCTCCTGGCGTGCCACGCCCCTTTGATGGTCTTCAATTTTTCTCTCTTGAATGTTGTACCAGCGTGCCATGCCCATCTTCTAGTGTGCCACGCCAATACATTTTTGTGGCGTTTGTTCCAAGTGGCACGCCTGCTTCACACGCCCAACTTGTTTTGTTGTTTTCTTTCCCATTTTTTATGTCTTCTCCACATGAAATCCAGCACGAACTCATTTCAAAGCAATGTACTATGGTATTCATCAATTAAGGCATGAATTGCAATGATCAAATGAGATTATGCCTCTTTTATGGTCCTTTTTATGCAAGAAAAAGGGGTAGATGATATAACTCATCACAACACCAAACTTAAGCTTTGCTTGTCCCAAGCAAATCAATGTGAGTGGTCTTTTTGGTGAATTGAGACTTGACCTTGAATATATGCACTATAACTAGGAATTGGACTAAGTGCTCAACACATGCATGACTGCTTTGAATATCACAAAGAGCTCCTAGATCCTTAAGGGTTTTTCTAAGTATGTGTCTTAGGGGTCCTTTTCATTGATTGTCACATTGAAGTAGTAAGCGTTAACTCTTTCTTTCTCTTTTGTGCTTCTTTTCTATTTATTGACCACGACTTTAAGTGTTTTGTCTCAAGACAACCCTTTAGTTAGGCTTTCAGTCAACACTCCCAAGTCAGCTGACTTTAGGGTGCTAGGTGTTGAAACACCCGTGAGAATTTACTTGCCCATGCTTCTTCTTAACACATCTTCACCACAAGCATCTACTAGGGGTTCTAACTCTTTTTGAGTTTTTCAATATTTCTTTTCCCTCCTTAGTAGTTGATGCTCAAAGCCTTGGGTCTTTGTTGCTTACTACTTCTTGGTTCTATAGATATTCAAGGAACACCCCTCAACTTCTACTTTTCATGCCTTCTAGAACTAGTTACTTTTCATGACTCATTTTACTTTTTCTTTTCACTTCATTCAAGGTTCCTCACTTAGTCTTTTGTTCCTTAGTTCTTTTGAATAAGCTTTCTTGGTCTTAGTCTCATTTACTCTTGTTCACACTCACAACAACTCTTATGGAAATAAACTCTACTTTATTGATGAAAATGAAGACTACAGTTACCATTGCATTTTCTTGCTAGCATATCAAAGGACTCACAAAAGACTTCAAGCAGAATAAAACATAAACTATCCTAACATTATCAATTATTCTCAAACATAAAGTAAACAGATAAAAACTTAAAGCAGAATTCAGAAATTTGGGAAATGTCAACCATGAAACTCAACAACCTTATGCAGCTTCTTCAGTTCATTGGCCCCTTGCCTTTGTCCTTCTTCTTGGAGGGGGAGGAGTCATCTCCACCCTTTTTGGAGGATCCTTCTTATGCTTTCTTGTCCTTGGGCTTCCAGAAACCCAGCCTCACCATATAATCTCTTTCATCCTCCTTATGCTTAGCTAGGATCTCTTCTTGTCTAGCACTCAATTCTTCTAACCCTTGCATTAAAGTTGGGCATCCGGGGTTGATGGCGGCCACAGCATTACACAGGTGATTCAGCTTCGCCTGTGTGTTGATATCATATTGTCTCCTTGAAATGGTCCAGGCATCATAGAGATGTCTAAACTCAGCAAGGTTCCTCTGCTGCCATTTGTTTTGCTCCACCACCTTGTTAAGTGCACTTCGCACCTCACCCCAATCAAACTCCTCTTACTACTCCTTCCTTGCTTGCTCAAAACTTCCTTGGAGGTTGTTTATTTTGTCATTCACTTGGTTCCATTGCTCCCTTTGGCTAGTTTGAAATTGGTTGATATCTTCCCTCAATTGATGTAGATCTCCCTTCATTTGGTGCACGTCTCCATGCAGCTGCTCCCAGTTCATTCCTTCAGGAATTGTTGGTATTGTTGGTATGGTAGTGGTTGAAGCGCCAGAAATTGTGGTTGCTCCTTTGCCTCCTCTTCCTCTTGTTGTTGTGGTGGAAGCACATGAGCATGAGATCTTTGCTCTCTAGCCCTTTGAAGTGGATTGACGGCCAACACCTTGGCCATCTTCTTGGCAGTTATAGGCTTATCTTGCTTCAGCAACACCTCATTAATCACCTTCTCAACTCCAGCATCATCACACAGCTCTTGTATGATGCTTGGAAATGCCAATCTTGTGCTTTTGATGACTCGAATTCACTACCCATTTCAAAAATTAGTGAATTAGTTCTTTTGGCAAGCGCACCAAAATTATCGCCAAGTAATAACCCACAGTGGAGTGGGATCGTATTCACAGAGATTGGAAAATTCAAGCAGTTTTAATTGATTGATGAATTAGTCAAGCAGATCAATAAGATTGTGAAGTGCAGAATTGTAAATGACATAAATGTAAATGACTAGAATATAAAGAAAAGGCTATAAAGTGTAGAAATGGAAATTGCAAAATGTAAAGTGCTGAAACATAAATGACTTGAATGTAAATGGGAGTGGGGATTTGCTGAATGTAAAATTAAGCAGTAAATAAATGGATAGATAAGAATAGGGAAGTTCATTGAGATTGGGAGATGTTGTCTCTTTGGATTAAATCTAGCTTATATCCTCTTCAATCATGCAACTCATTGACCTTTTGGAAATCATGATTGATTGAGCCCCACCAATCCCTTGGTGACTCAATCTCTCAGATCTTGATCAATAGCCAATTCCTTGGTCTAATTGCTCATAAAGAGAGATATGCTTGGTCCTTGATTATACCACACACCCTTATAGGTCTAGGTATAGGGAGGATTATATGTCACGAATCCAAACACCAAAACCCATATTCTACTCAAGTGTGAGAAGGAATTTCAAGCATGGTTTCATGTTTCCTTTCCCAAGGTTCCCATGAAACCCAATTGCATTCAATCTCTTTCCCAAGATAATTGAACACTAAGCATTAAGAATGAAATTCGTTCTAGCAAATCAAAGAGAAGATGAATTTTACTATTATCAATCCATCAAGTACAACAGAGCTCCCTCTCTCAATGAGAGGGAAGTTAGCTACTCATAGCTCAAAAAGTACTCAAAAGTGAAGTGTAAAAGTGGATCTAAAACTGACTGCTTAACCCTTTCTTCAGTACTCTTTTGGGGTATTTATACTACTCCTAGTAAAATAAAAGAATTACAAAAGTGAAAAGGGAAAATTACATTTTGGAAGGAAAAGAAAACTCAATAAGTGTGACTTCTCAGCTGGCGTGTGGCTAGCGCTTTACTGGCGTGTCACGTGCCCTTCATTTCTAGCTTGGCGTGCCATGCCCAATCCTTCAGGTGGCACGCTCAGCTCTCTATCAACATTGGCATGCCACGTCTTTTTCCATTTTTCTTTGCCTTTGGAAACTTGAACTAGCGTGGCACGCCCAGGGTCTAGCGTGCCACACCCTTGCTGTGTGCTTGGCTAAGCTCCTCTGGAAAGTTGCACTAGCGTGGCACACCCAAGGTCTGGCGTGCCACGCCCCTTTGTGACTGAGTGGTTCCTCTGTTTGGCGTACCACTCCATGAACTCAAAGTGGCACTCCCCAATGCTTCTTTGCCCTCTGAATGACTTGGCGTGCCATGCCTGGTTGCTCTAGTGGCACACCTAAGTGAAGAATAGTGAGTGGCGTGCCACGCCTTTGATACCAAGTGGCACGCCCCATGTAATTGGCCTCTTTCATCCTCTCTGGAAACTTATACAAGCGAGCCACGCCTGAAGACTAGCGTGTCACACCCATGTTCTTGTCTTGTCCCAGTAGTTGGCATGCCACGCCTCGGCCTTCAAGTGGCACGCCATAGTGACATGCTCGGGTTGGCGTGCCATACCTTCGACACCAAGTGGCATGCCCAGTCCTTGCTTTTGTTATCTTTGTGCATTGGCGTGCCATGCCTGGTTGCTCAAGTGGCACACCTAAGTGAGGTTGAGAGGTTGATGTGCTACACCTTCGACTTCAAGTGGCACGCCCAGTCTTCAATTGCCTTCAGCCCCTTCTCTGGATCATTGTACCAGCGTGCCACGCCATGCTGCTCAAGTGGCACGCCCATGCATTTGTGCACTCTTCAAGCTTGGCGTGCCACGCCTGGGTTCTCAAGTGGCACACCCAAGTGACTTCTTGGAGCTGGCGTGCCACGCCTTCGACACCAAGTGGCACGCCATAGTAGTTGATGGGTCAGGCGTGCCATGCCCAACCTGGCGTGCCACGCCCCTTTTGTGTCCTCAATTTTGTTCTCTGGAATTTTGTACTAGCATGCCACGCCCAGTCCCTGGCGTGCCACACCCATACATTTGTGCTTGGACTTCTTCTCTGGAATTTAGTACTGGCGTGCCACGCCTAGCTCCTAGAGTGCCACGCCAGTGTATTTTTGGGGTGTTTGCTCCCATGTGGCATGCCAGTTTCACATGCCCAGCTTCTTGTTTGTTTTCTTCCCATTTTTGATGCACCTTTTTCACCTGAAATTCAGCACAACTCATCTCAAAGTAATGTACCATAATATTCATCAAATAATGCATGAATTGTACTGATCAAATGAGATTTATGCTCTTTTATGGTCTTCTTTATGCAAGAAAGAAGGGTAGATGATGCAAGTCATCACAACAACAAACTTAAGCTTTGCTTGTCCCAAGCAAATCAATGTGAGTAAACCTTTATATCTTGAGGCCTTGGCTTCGAATGATTGCAATACAACTAAGAGTAAAACTAAGTGTCCAACACATGTATAAATGTTTTAATTGTCATGCAAAGCTCTTGGATCCTTGAGGGTTTCTTCAGGTATAGGCTTCAGGGGTCCTTACTATTGATTGTCACCTTGAAGTAGTAAGGATTATTTTGCTTTCTTGACCATGATTCTAAGTGTTTTGTCTCAAGACAACCCTTTAATTAGGCTTTCATTTAGCACTCCCAAACCAGTTGGTTTTAGGGTACTGGGTGTTGAGACACCCCTAAGAATTTACATGCCCAGGTCTCTTCTTGACACATCTTCACCACAAGCATCTACTAGGATCATTAATTCCCTTTTTTGAGCTTTTTAATGTTTCTTTTTCTATCCCAGTAGTTGATGCTCAGAGCCTTGGGCCTTTATTGCTTACTACCTCTTGGTTCTATGGATATTCAAGGAACACCCCTTAGTCTTCCTTTGTTATACCTTCTAGGACTAGTTGCTCTCCATGACTCATTTTCTTTTTAGTTCATCCAAGGTTCTACACTCAGTTTCTTGTTTCTTAGTTTGTTTGATGATTCCTCTTGGCCTTGGTCTCTCTTATTGTTTTTTCATAACTCACAGTAACTCTTATTGTGACAAGCTCTACTTTTATTTAAGTTGATGACGACTTAAAATACATGACATTTTCTTTCTTGTAAAAAAAACTCATAAAGACTTCAAACAGGAATTAAAAACTAAGCATAAAACATAAACTATCCTAGCATGATTTTTTAAGAAGTAAATAAAGCAAAGGCTTAAACAGAATTCAAAAATTGGAAAGTGTCAACCATGGGACTCAACAACCTTAAGCAGCTTCATCTTTAGTTCATTGGGCCCTTCCCTTTGTCCTTCTTCTTGGGAGGGGATGAGCCACCTTCATCTGGCTTGGAGGAACCTTCTTTAGCCTTGGTATCCTTGGGCTAGGGCTTCCAGAATCCTAACCTTCTCATGTAGGATTTCACATTCTCCTTGTGTTGGTATCCTATTTCTTCTTGCCTTGAGCTGAGTTCCTTCAATTTCTACATATAAGTGGGGTAATTGGGGTTCATGTTAGCCACTACATTGCACAGGTAGCTCAACTTTGTTTGTGCATACCCATCATATTCCCCTCTGGCCACAGTCCTTGCTTCATAAAGGTGTCTGAATTCAGTAAGGCTCCCCATTTGTTGTAGTTGTCGTTCCAGAATCATTCCTAGGCTGCCTTGTATCTCTCTCCAGTTAATCTGATCTTGCTGTTCCTTGAGGTTCTCAAAGCCCCCATTGGAGTTGCTGAATGTTCTGGTTGACTTGGCTCCATTGTTGTTGTTGAGTCTCCTGGAATTGATTGATATCTTCCCTCAAGTGGTGTAGGTCTCCCTTCATTTGGTGTACATCTTCTTGCAATTGTTCCCAGTTGAATCCCTCTGGAAATTGTTGATATTGATAGTGTGGTGGTGGTTGAAGAGCCAGGAAGTGAGGTTGCTCTTCTGCCTCTTCCTCTGCTTGTTGTTGTTGTGGTGCATGAGCATGAGCTCTTCGTTCTCTAGCCCTATTGAGTGGGTGGACAGCCACCACTTTGGCCATCTTTTTGGCAGTTATGAACTTGTCTTGCTTCACAAGCACTTCATCAATGATCTTTTTAACTCCAGCCTCATCACATAGCCTCTGTATAATGCTGGAGAATGCCAACCTTGTGTTGTCACTGGTGCTTTTCAACACTTTGTTGATGTTGTTGGTGATCATCCCCCACGTTGATGTTTTCTCCATTCATGATGCTGTAGATGAGCACAACTCTCTCCTTGGTCACCTCTGAAGTATTGGATGTAGGGATTGGGGACCTCCTCAATTGGTTGGGTATCCCATCCTTATCATTTATCCAACGCACATTCATCACACAAATTTCATTCAGGATCTCCTCAAATCTAGGGTCTTGCTGCTTTATTCTCTCTTCATAGCTCCAAGTGGAGTTTGTCCTCTTTACCATTAGCATTCTCTCTATGCTAGAGGGGCTGTAGTCAATAGACTTCCCCCTTACATAGCTAATGTAGCCATATTGTTGCCCTGGTTGAGGCACTGCATTGGCATATAATTTCCTCACCAAGCTTTCTACCACTTTCCTTGGTGGGTTGCATAGGAGTGACCAACCCCTATTCTCGATCTTCACTTTGATTTCAATATGCTCATTTCTCCCTAGTTGAAACCCAACTTCTGGAATGATTTCCCTCCCACTCACCCAACCATAGAATTGGTTTTGGTTGAATGCGGAGACAAACTTGTAGTCATTAAAAGAGCTTGAGAATCCAGAGGTTGGTTCCTTGGTTTTTCTTTTCTTTGAGGCTGAGCTTTTTAGTGGTGCCATTAGGTTGGGAGAGTGTCCTTGAGGTTGTTAAAAAAATGGAGGTTGAAAGAAAGAGAGGGGTTGAAAGAAAGAGAAGGAAAAATAAGGTTTTTCTCCAACACCAAACTTAGGACTTGATTGTCCCAATCAAGAAAAAAAAGAAAGTAAGGGATTAGAGATAGTAGAAGATGAGAAGAGAAGTGATAGTGAGGGGTGTGGGAATTGTTGAAGTGGGAGAGGAGATGGGGGAGGAGCTTTTATAATGGGTGGATGGTGTGGTTCGAAGGGTGGGAAATAAAAAGGGTTAAATGTTTTCATACTTTGGGAAGTGGCGCCTAGCGTGGGAAGAGGCGCCAACTCTTTTCTAACAGTGTCTTCTGCGTGTGTCAAGTTCCAAAGTGCAAGTACACTTTGACTTCCTTATTTTGTGAGTTGTTTACCATGTGGGCCCCATCTTCTCTCCTGAAATTGAAACCGAACCCATTAGTAATGACAAAAGAACCCCTCTCATCAAGAATGAATTGGATTGCAACTGATGGATGTCTCTTGGGACACCAAACTTAATTCTTAGGCATCTTAATAAATTGGTTTCATCATTGTGTATTTAATGTGTTCATAAGAGTGGAATAACATCAAACTTTTCATTTTCTTTTGATTCCAATTCCTCTGAACTCATTAAACCACGTTCATGTCTTTACCCGAAGCATTAAGTACTTTCAAATTGGGTGACTTGGACTGCTATGTGATCCTTGGTGGTGGCCACACCAAACTTAATCTCTGGGCTTATTTTTGAAAATCAAACTACTAATTGTTTGTAAACCTAGATTAAGTGGTGAGAGGCCACACCAAACTTAGCACTTTAGCTAGTTCTCAGCCCATTCACTCATCATTAGTTATGCATTAATCAAATTGCGATTCCCAAATAGAAAGAAAAAAGAGAGTGTAAAGAAAATATAGCTGATGAGCGGATAATTTATACGCTTTTTGCCATTGTTTTTAGTATGTTTTTAGTATGTTTTAGTTAGTTTTTATTATATTTTTATTAGTTTTTATTTAAAATTCACTTTTCTGGGCTTTACTATGAGTTTGTGTGTTTTTTTGTGATTTTAGATATTTTCTGGCTGAAATTGAGGGACCTGAGCAAAAATCTGATTCAGAGGCTGAAAAGGACTGCAGATGCTGTTGGATTCTGACCTCCCTGCACTCGAAGTAGATTTTTTGGAGCGACAGAAGCCCAATTGGCGCGCTCTTAATTGCGTTGGAAAGTAGACATCCTGCGCTTTCCAGCAATATATAATAGTCCATACTTTGCTCGAGATTTGATGGCCCAAACCGGCGTTCCAAATCAGCTCAAGACTGCCCGGCGTTAAACGCCGGAACTGGCACAGAAGTGGGAGTTAAACGCCCAAACTGGCACGAAAGCTGGCGTTTAACTCCAAGAGAAGCCTCTACACAAAAATTCTTCAATGCTCAGCCCAAGCACACACCAAGTGGACCCGGAAGTGGATTTATACGTCATTTACTCATTTCTGTAAACCCTAGGCTACTAGTTCTCTATAAATAGGACCTTTTACTATTGTATTTTCATCTTGGTTCTTCTGGATCCCTCTCTGGAGCCGAAGCCAATGATCACCATTATCACTTATGTATTTTCAATGGTGGAGTTTCTACACACCATAGATTAAGGTGTGGAGCTCTGTTGTACCTCGAGTATTAATGCAATTACTATTGTTCTTCTATTCAATTCAGCTTATTCTTGTTCTAAGATATCACTTGTTCCTCAACTTGATGAATGTGATGATCCGTGACACTCATCATCATTCTCACCTATGAACGTGTGCCTGACAACCACCTCCGTTCTACCTTAGATTGAGTGGATATCTCTTGGATTCCTTAATCAGAATCTTCGTGGTATAAGCTAGAATTGATGGCGGCATTCTTGAGAATCCAGAAGGTCTAAACCTTGTCTGTGGTATTCTGAGTAGGATTCAAGGATTGAATGACTGTGATGAGCTTCAAACTCGCGATTGTGGGGTGTTAGTGACAGACGCAAAAGAATCACTGGATTCTATTCCGACATGATCGAGAACCGACAGATGAATAGCCGTGCTATGACAGAGCACGTTGAACATTTTCACTGAGAGGACAGGACTGTAGCCATTGACAACGGTGATGCCCAACATATAGCTTTCCGTGGAAAGGAGTAAGAAGGATTGGATGAAGACAGTAGGAAAGCAGAGAGACAGAAGGGACAAAGCATCTCCATACGCTTATCTGAAATTCTCACCAATGAATTACATAAGTATCTCTATCTTTATTTTATGTCTTATTTATCTTTTAATCATTCATTCTCCATAATCATTTGAATCCGCCTGACTGAGATTTACAAGATGACCATAGCTTGCTTCATACCAACAATCTCCGTGGGATCGACCCTTGCTGGTTAGTTGTGCAAAGTTGTGATAAAGAGTTGAGATTGCAATTGAGCGTACCATGTTGATGGCACCATTGATGATCACAATTTCGTGCACCAAGTTTTTGGCGCTATTGCCAGGGATTGTTTGAGTTTGGACAACTGACGGTTCATCTTGTTGCTTAGATTAGGTATTTTTTTTTCAGAATTTTTAAGAATGAATTCTAGAGTTTCAAGGTGATGTTCTTATCATCACCAAAGCTGATTGATTTTCATCAATTTAGCTCTTGAATGTAATGTCCTGCTGAAGCTTGCCTAGCCATGTCTAATCTTTTTAGACTGAAGCTTTAGACTAACATTGCATGATTCCTGGAATTCTTATTAAAAATTTTGAATATCTTTATTTTCTTTTCCATATAATTTTCGAAAAATCCAAAAAAATTACAAAGTCATAAAAATCAAAAATATTTTATGTTTCTTGTTTGAGTCTAGTGTCTCATTTTAAGTTTGGTGTCAATTGCATGTTTCTGTTCTTCTTGCATTTTTCGAACTCATTCATGTGTCTTCATTGATCTTCAAGTTGTTCTTGATGATTTACTTGCTCTGATCTTTAAATTCTCTTATTTTGTGTGTTTTGTTGTTTCTCATATGCATTCTCAATTTGTTAGTGTCACTAGTATACAAACTTCTAAGTTTGGTGTCTTGCATGCATTGTTTATTTGATTTTAGTTGTATTTTGATTATTCCTCATCATTAAAAATCCAAAAAATTTTTTAGAAGTGTGTATTTTCTAGTCAATAATACAGAGAATTGAAGATTCAAAACATATAGCAGAGGAATCACACAGAAAAAGCTGGGTGTTCAAAACGCCCAGTGAAGAAGGAAAACTAGCGTTTAAACGCCAGCCAGGGTACCTGGCTGGGCGTTTAACACCCAAAAGGGTAGCATTTTGGGCGTTAAACGCCAGAATGGATACCATTGTGGGCGTTTAACGCCAGGATGGCACAAGAGGGAAGATTTTGTTTTTAATTCAAATTTTTTTCAAGTTGCCATAATTTTTCAAAATCAAATCTTTTTCGAATCATATCTTTTCAATCATATTTTTTCAAAATCAATTTCTTTCCTTTTTCAAAAATACTTGCTAACAATTAATGATTTGATTCAACACTTCAAGTATGTTGCCTTTTCTGTTGAGAAAGGTTTAATGTCTGAATCATATCTTTTGAATTTCTTGTTAGCCAAGTCATTAATTTTAAAAATTAAATCTTTTTAAATTGTTTTTCAATCATATCTTTTGAAAACCATAACTTTTCAATCATATCTTCTCAGTCACATCTTTTTCAAAATAGTTTTCAAATCATATCTTTTTTATTTCTAATTTCAAAATCTTTTTCAAAAATCACTTTATTTCTTTCTCAATCTTAGTTTTCGAAAATCATCAATAAAATTTTTAAAATTTCTTTTAATTATTTTAAAATCTTTTACTTTAATTTAAAAAATTCTACCCCTATTCTCACATCCTTCTATTTATGGACTAACACTCCTCCACTATCAACAATTCGAACTCCATCTCTCTTGATAAGTTCGAATTCTTCTTCTACCTCCTCCTTCTATTCTTCTTTTCCTCTGACATCTCAAGGAATCTCTATACTGTGACATAGAGGATTCCATATTTTCTTGTTCTCTTCTCTTTCATATGAGTAGGAGCAAAGACAAAAGCATTCTTGTTGAGGCTGACCCTGAACCTGAAAGGACCTTCAAGCGAAAGCTAAGAGAAGCTAAAGCACTACTCTCTGTAGAGGACCAAACAGAAATCTTCAAACAAGAAAAAGACATGGCAGCCGAAAACAACAACAATGCCAACAATGCAAGGAAGGTGCTGGGTGACTTTACTGCACCTACTCCTGACTTCTATGGGAGAAGCATCTCTATCCCTGCCATTGGAGCAAACAACTTTGAGCTTAAGCCTCAATTAGTTTCTCTAATGCAACAGAATTGCAAGTTCCATGGACTTCCATTAGAAGATCCTCATCAGTTTTTAGCTGAATTCTTGCAAATCTGTGACACTATCAAGACCAATGGGGTTGACCCTGAGGTCTACAGACTTATGCTATTCCCTTTTGCTGTAAGAGACAGAGCTAGGATATGGTTGGACTCTCAACCTAAAGCAAGCCTGAACTCTTGGGAAAAGCTAGTCAATGCCTTCTTGGGAAAGTTCTTTCCACCTCAAAAATTGAGTAAGCTTAGAGTGGAAGTCCAAACCTTCAGGCAGAAGGAAGGTGAATCCCTCTATGAAACTTGGGAAAGATACAAACAATTGATCAGAAAGTGTCCTTCTGACATGCTTTCTGAATGGAGCATTATAGGTATCTTTGATAGCCATAAACTTGATAGCCACGATTTTAGGAAATTGCACGATCGGCAAAATTCCTTCCGGCAAGTGCACCGGTTATCGTCAAGTAAAAACTCACAATAGAGTGAGGTCGAATCCCACAAGGATTGGTTGAGTGAGAATTCGGATTAGAAGTATGTTCTAGTTGAGCGGAATCAAGATTTAGATGAGAATTGCGGAATGTAAAATTGCATGAATTAAAGAGCGAGAAGCTAAATTGCTGAAATTAAAAGGGATGGGGGTGATTGCATGAATTTAATTGCAGAATGTAAAGAGAAAGTGGTAGATCAGAAATGGGGAGTTCATTGGGTGTTAGGAGATATTGAGATCTCCGAATCAAAACAACTTTTATCCCTTCCTCAACCAATGCATTCATTGAATTTTGCTTGGCAATCTTATATGATTGGATCCCAATCCCTTGGCTCACCAATTCTCTCTAAAAACAAACAAATTCCCAATCCCTTGGTTTAAATGTTCATAAGAAGAGATGATGCTCGATCACTGATTATACCACACAGTTTCATGAACCACAATTTGGTAGGATTACATGTCACAATATCCATCCAAACCCCAATCCAATTCACTGTGAGAAAGCTTCTCTAGCATGAATCCTCCATTCCTTTCCCAAGGTTCCGAAGGATTCCAATTATGGATAGTTTCTTTCCCAAGACAACTAACCAATGGAATTAGATCGAGAAGCTTTCTAACAAAATTCAAGAGAAAAGATTGAAGAAGAAGATAAAAGCTATTATTGATTCATTGAATTACAATAGAGCTCCCTAACCCAATGAAAGGGGTTTAGTGAGTCATAGCTCTGAATTCAATTTCAAAGAGTATGAAAACTAGCAAAATGATCAAAAGTTCCCCCCCCGTGTAAAAGTTCCTAACTAACTTAAATTCTATCCTATTTATACACTTTCTAAATTGAGCTTCTGTTGTGTTTCTTGGGCTTTGAGGCTTTTCCCTGATTTCCTTTTGCTTTTGGTTTATGGTCCATAATCCTGATGAGGCTGTGATCCAATTCTGTAACATTCATTGAGCAAACTTAGTGATAAACAAGTAATGACACAAGACTCAACAAATTGAAGTTCCAGACTCATCAATTCTTCAGGCCCAATCCCATAAACCATGATATTCAATTGGGTTTCATACCATAATACGTTTAAGTTAATGTTTGTGCTCAAATGCTAACTTAAACTTCAATATATTTGGCCCAGAAACCCTTTCAAAAAGTGGCGTTTAAGTTGAAGTTTAAGTTTCAGTTTAAGGTTAAACTGAAACTTAAACGTGGAAATGGAAGAAAGCAACCCAGGAGTGTGAAATGTCGAACACGTTTAAGCTTCAGTTTAAGGTTAAACTGAAGCTTAAACGTGGAAATGAAGAAAGCAACCCTGGAGGAGCAATTGGGTCGAACACGTTTAAGCTTCAGTTTAAGGTTAAACTGAAGCTTAAACGTGGAAATGAGAAAGCAACCCTGGAGGAGAGAAATAGTCGAACACGTTTAAGCTCCAGTTTAAGGTTAAACTGGAGCTTAAACGTGGAAATGCTCCTGGTGCCTTTCTTACTTCTGGCGTTTAACCTCCAGTTTAAGGTTAAACTGGAGGTTAAACGTGGAAATGCTTCCTGGTGAGAAATTGTGTCGAACACGTTTAAGCTCCAGTTTAAGGTTAAACTGGAGCTTAAACGTGGAAATGCTCCCTTGGTGAAATTCTCATTCTGGCGTTTAACTTCCAGTTTAAGGTTAAACTGGAGGTTAAACGCCAGTTCCAGCATTTCTTAGCCTTCATGATTCTGGCGTTTAAGCTCCAGTTTAGGCTTAAACTGGAACTTAAACGCCATTTCTAGCATTATATGGCTTGGTAGTTTAAGTTCCAGTTTAAGCTTAAACTGGAACTTAAACTCCACATGTGATATTCAAGCTTTCTTTATTGATTTTGTTGCTTCCTTGCCTAGCCTCTTCTTCCCTGAAATCATCCAAACAATTGCATCAAAGTCTTGCAAAATTTCATGAGAAATCTTCCATTCATAGCATTCAAGTAATATAACTAAAAACTCATGGAATTTGCATCAAAATCATACTGTTTGGATGGTTCATTGCTTTGTTATTCATTTAACCATTCTTGGTTACTTTAAGCTCAAGAAAATGCATAAAACAACTAAAACTAACAGAAAAATGCTAGTGAAACTAGCCTAAGATGCCTTGGCATCACAACACCAAACTTAATACTTGCTTGTCCCTAAGCAAGTCCTGAGTTATTTGAGAAGAAAGTATGAAACAGAAAGCAATTACATTGGCTACATTAGTAAGCACTTGAAGTTCATCAGAAGGGTTTTATGCAGAAAGTTGCAGTATCACTTTTTCATTCTTATCAGGTAAGATTATCACTTTTTCATTGCATTCATCAAACACTGCTATGGCCTCTTGTTACTCTTATGTCTTTGGCACTTTTCCCTTCTTTGTTTTCCTTTTTTCTTAGAGCTCCTTTGCTCCTTGTTTGCTCAGTGTCATGTGTTGCACAAGCCTTTGGCATTTTCTTTTTCTTATCAGTGCACTACACATATCCACTACAGGCATTTTAGTTCACATTTCTTCTTGAGACATTGGTGCCCAGCACCTCTTTGTGTGACTAAATGTTTTGTATTTAGGTTGCTCTTGATAATGGACTTTTGGTTGACAATCCCGGGTTAGTTAACCCAAGTTACCAAGTGTTGAAACACTCCTCAGAACCTATTCATCCAAGCATATCCTTAATACATAAACACCACAGGCATTTGTCTCAGAAGTTCAAACCATTGGTGCCTAGCTTATTTTCTCAATTTTTTTTGCTTTTTGGTTGCCCTTTTTCAATGGCTTTTTCTTCTTCTTTTTCTTTCTTTTTCATGGCCAAAGACATTTATTCATCAAGATCCATAGACAGTTTTCAATTTCTACACAAAAAATGATAATTCTACACTCTATTTCTAGTGATCTGACTAAACAATCAAGCATGCATACCACCACTTAATTCTACTTGATTTGTCACTAATTGAGCCAAGTTACTTTTGTTCAAACTTTTCTTTTATTTTTGGAAACAGAACAAGCATGGCAAGCATTTGTTTAAGAAGGTGAAGTTATATCCAAACATCTAGGCATTCACTTTATTCAAAGCAGTAAACAAACAAACATACTAGAAATTTCACATAAGACTTAAATCACTTAAAATGAAAGAAAGCTCATAAAGACAATTCACAAACTATTATTTGATTATTAAGGAATAAGACCACCTCTCATTTGTTGCTTGGTTCTTTTTGATTCTTGGGGTCCTACTTCTTCTTGCTTCTTACCTCTTTTTGACCACTTGTACTTCCTTTGTCTTTTCTCATGAGCTTTGTCCAGAATCCAGCCTTTTTCATTGTTTCTTCCACTCCTTTTTCAAGGATCATTGCCTTGTTTATTTCTCCTTCTTTCCTCCCTTTGAAATACTCATCAAAAGCTGGGAATGCTGGGTCCATCTTGTGTAGATATTCCCCTATGTAGTTAAGCTTGATTTGAGAACTGATGTTGTAATCAGCTTGGACTGAGTATCTTGCATTCTGCAAAGTGGTGGCTTCCTTGATTGCAAAGATATTGGCATCTTGGTGTTGGCATATGTGGCTGAGGGATTCCTGTAATTGTAAGTTCTGTTCCCTTTGCAGATCTAGGAATCTTGATTCAAAGTTCCTTTGCATATCCATCATTTTTAGGTGAAAGTCCTCTTGTCTCTCCTGAGACCTCATGTATTGTTGAGACATTCCTTCTATGATTTCCTGCATTCTGCTCATATCCATGGGGTCTCTGGGAACTTGTTGCCTTCTTTCTGGAATTCCTTGCTCTTCTTGCTCTTCTTCTCCTTCTTCTCCTTCTTCTCCTTCTTGCTCTGCTTCTGCTTGTTGCCCTTCTTCATTTCTTCTTTTTGTATGTCTTGGAGCAATTGGGCCAAGAGTCATTCTGTACGCAGTTATGGCCATTCCAGGATATAGCCAATTAGGTCTTTCATCTTCAAGTGGTACTTGGGCATCGATGCATAGTCTAATGATGGTGCTAGGGAAGTGGAGCCAGGAGTCAGGGTCATTTTTCTCACTAAACTCTTGTATCTGTTCAGCAATGAGTTTATGAACTTTGATCTCCCCTCCCACCATAATGCAATGTAGCAAGATGGCTCTTTTAGGGACTATTTCTGAAGAGTTTGCAGTGGGTAGGATGGATCTCCTAACTATTGCATACCACCCTTTAGCTTCAGGTGTTAGGTCTCCCCTTCTCAAGACTCTTGGAGCCCCTCTTGTTTTTCTCACCCATTCAGCTCTGATGGCACAAAGGTCTTCAGCAATAGTCGTATAGTCAGGTTCTCCTATCATCCTTTCCTCATAACTTGCTTGGCTGAAACGTATGTTTTTCAGGCCAAGAGTTTTCATGATTGCCTTGGGGCTGAAGTCAACTTCCACCCCTCTCACATAGCTTTTGTATGTGGGTTCCACGGTTGGATCCTCCCTCACTGCATTTGCATAAAACTCTTTCACCAGGTTGATGTTGATTTTAGTGATTGGCTTAGTCAGGAGCTCCCACTTCCTCTTTTTGATCTTCTCCCAAACACCTGGGAACTCATCCTTTTCAAGGTCAAAGGGAACCTCAGCTAGTACCCTTTTAGGTCTCATCCATTCAGCCTGAATCTCATGGAAAACTAATTTGTATTTCCATGCATCGAATTCCCTTTCCTCCTCCATTGGCTGCTTGTCTTTTCTTCTTTTGTGGCTAGATGAGGCTGCCATTGGTTCTTTAGTTTTGGTAAGTGACAAGCTAAAGTTGACAAGGTGAAGTAAGAAAGTGTTGTTAGAAGTGTGGTGAGGTTGTTTTCGGCAAGAGATAGTTATGCTATGATGAAAGAAAATGTGCAGGAAGGAGATTTGGTGGTGTGGAACTCGTTCCCCAAGTGGTTCTTTATAGTGCACGCAAGTGAAAAATGGACGGCTAGGGTGATTTGTGAAGGGTGGCTTGATGGTAAATATATGAATTAGGGAGAAGGACAAATTGCTTTTCACTTTCTTGGAAGTATTCTGGGTGCATTAGGTTGTACATGTAGCTATCTTTTCATGCAGAACTTCCTTTTCCCAAGTGTTAGTTTCAAAGACTTGTGAACTTCCTTTTTGACCAAGCATCGTACCTCCCCTCTTGTCTTTTTCCTCCATTCTTATCCTTCCTTTTGTACTTGCACAAACAAACAAATTTGCTATCATTTTTTCGGTCCATGTGAATAATGAATAGTACTTGCACATGTTTTTCATTCTTTTTGAATTGTAAATCAATGATTGACTTCATGAGCTTATAGCCGTGACCTTTGTATGTATGCACACTTATTACTGGACACCAAACTTAGTGTTTGGTAATGTCTCCTGATGACATGAAATCCATGTTGGTTGTCCTTAATGAATGTGCATAATTCTAATAAATCATAGTCACTTTGGCTCTTTGATCCTAAACAATTTTACTACCTAAAGTAATTGAAATCAAAGTATTAAAACATGCAAATGGTGTACTTGTCATGAATTTCTAAATCCAGAGGAACTTCTTGCTTTTCATTAACTGTGTTCAAAAAGGAACACCAAACTTAATGTTTGGTTGTGCACCTTGAATGAAAGATTGAATACAATTTGAATAAGATTTGGGGGTGCCTTCAGGCACACCAAACTTAGAGACCAATTGTATTTTACATGCAATGTTTAGTGCACTTTATCAACAGTTGTCCTGAGGATTCAAGTTCATGCATAAGAAACCATGCTTTACTAGATGCAGAGCAAAACAATAAAGAGTAAGGATACTAAAACATGGGTTGCCTCCCATGAAGCGCTTCTTTAACGTCACTAGCTTGACGGTTGTCCCTTGTTAGGGTGGATTATAGTGCTTGATGTCTTCTCCTCTCACTATGAAAACGTCTCCATTTGATTCCTTTATGATTTCCACATGTTCCATAGAAAGAACTTTCCTGATTGTGAACACTTGAGGGAGCTGAGAAGGAATGGTTTTGAGGCCAGGTGGGATTGGCAGATAATGACTTGATATCACTTTATCTCCCGGAGAGAAACCTTCAGTGGGAATTTTCCTGTTTCTCCACCCTCTTGGCAATTTCTTTACAATTCTTCCCTCTCTCTTGAGGATTTCTTCATTGACCCTTATGCCAGGAGGCTCCTTCTTATCTGTTTCTTTTGATTCTTGTGGCTTTAACTCTTGCAAATCTTGTTTGCCTTCCAAGGGCTGTTTCAGAGTTTCAGCTGCTGGATTTCTTTCCTCCAAACACAGATGGCTACTATCATCCTTAGGCTTTTCAGGTTCTGGCTCAGGCTCAGATGCAGGCTTGAAAGCATGGAAAATGAGCTGTTCATCATTTACTCTCAAAATTAGCTCTCCTTGTTCTATATTGATGAGTGCTCTAGCAGTGGCTAGAAATGGCCTTCCCAGAATGATAGGTTGTAGGTAGCTTTCCTCCATGTCCAAAATGACAAAGTCTGTGGGGAAGAAATAATTTCCCACTTTCATCAGCACATTCTCAACTACTCTTTCAGCTTGCTTTTGAGTTTTGTCAGCCAGTTGTATGATTACATCAGTGGATCTCACCTCATTCAGTTGTAGCCTCTTCATAAGAGTTAGAGGCATCATATTTATGCTAGCTCCTAGATCACAGAATCCTCTGTCAATTTTTGTTTCCCCTATGATGCAGGGGATATGAAAACTTCCTGGGTCTGTTTTCTTAGAGACCATATCCTTCTTGATGAGTGCACTGCATTCCTTGTTCATTATTACAGTTTGTCCTCCCTTCAAAACTCTTTTCTTGCTCATCAATTCCTTCAAATACTTGATATGTGTAGGCATCTGCTGGAGGATCTCAAGAAAGGGAATATTGATATGGAGAGACTTAAATGTCTCTAAGAACCTTGAATATGTTTTCCCTTTTTCACCTCCTCCTAACCTCTGAGGAAATGGTGCTTTTGGTTGGTATGTTTCCAGCATGCCTTCCTTTTGCAGTTCCTTGGCTTGCTCAGTTTCACTTTCCTACTTAGCTTCTTCCACGCCTTCCTTCAAGATTTCTGGCTCCTTTTCTGAGGGTCTGATTCCTTCTTCTTCTGAGACTTCCTTCAATATGGTGATAGCCTTGCTTCTTCCCATCTCACTCCCTTTTGTTCCCCTTTAGGATTCTTTTCAGTGTCACTAGGGAACACTGCAGTTGACTTGGGGGCCTGTTGAGATAGCTCTCCTACTTGAGACTCCATCCTCTTGAGTTTTTCACCATGGTTCCTTAAGGTGGATCTCACATCTTCCCTAAAGCTTTTTAACTCACTTATGTCCTGACCCATGTTTGCAAGCATTCCTTCTATCCTGTTTAATTGATCTTGAAATTGTTGGCTCGGATTAGGTTGGGCAGGTTGATTATTTTGGCCATGATATGGTGGTTGGGAGTAAGTGTTTTGTGTGGCTTGGTATGATCTTTGGTTGGAGTTTTGGTATGTGGAATTGTTATGTTGGTTGTGGTTGTAAGGTTTGTGGTTTTGTGGTTGGGTTTGCTGGTTTCCCCACCCAAAGTTTGGGTGCTTTTTCCATCCTGGGTTGTAAGTGTTGGAATGTGGATCATATGATTGCCTTTGTTGGTTTCCCACATAGTTGGCCTCTTCCCAATCACCTCCTTCAGTGCTTACTTCCTCTTGATCTTGTGTGTGTATTGCAGCCACTTGCTTTGTGTCTAATTTCCTGGTGAGCTCTGCTAGTTGCTTGGCAAACACCTTGTTTTGGGCTAGAATTGTATCAACATGGTTCAGCTCCATGACTCCCTTAGTGTTGTGCCTCTCTGAAGCATAGTAGTACTCATTCTCAGCCACTGTCTCAATCACTTCAATGGCTTCTTCCACAGTCTTTTTCCTGTTCAATGAACCTCCTGATGAATGGTCTACAGCCTTCCTTGATTCATAAGAAAGTCCATCATAGAAAATATGCAATTGCACCCAGTCATGGAACATGTCTGGTGGGCATTTCCTTGTCAATTCTTTGAACCTCTCCCATGCCTCGTAGAGGGTTTCACCATCCTGTTGTCTAAAAGTCTGAACCTCAGATCGAAGCCTATTGACCTTTTGTGGGGGGTAGAAACGTGCCAGAAACTTGCTTTCCACCTCATCCCAGGTTGTTAGGCTCCCCCTTGGGAATGATTCCAGCCACTTAGCTGCCTTGTCCCTTAGTGAAAATGGAAACAAGAGCAGTTTATAGGCATCTTCCTGGACTCCATTGGACTTCACAGTGTCGCAAATTCTCAGGAATTTTGTGAGATGTTGGTTTGGATCTTCATTAGCACTCCCACCAAATGAACAATGGTCCTCCACCAGTGATATTAGCTGTGGTTTGAGTTCAAAATTGTTTGCCTGAATGGGTGGTTTCTGAATGCTGCTACCACAATTCCCAGAGGTTGGGTTTATGTATGAACCAAGAACCCTCCTCTCAGGAATGGCATTGTTTCCATCAGCCCTCTCATGGTTGTGAACTTCTCTATCCATGTTGAGATCTAAAGCTTCCTCAAAATTGTCCTCAGATTCTCCTTCAGATTCTTCTTCTCTCAGTACTCTCTTCCCTCTTGCTTCCCTTCTAAGTCTATGAAGGGTCCTCTCTGGTTCGGTATATGGAGGAGTTGATGTCTCTCCTCTCCTACCTGTCATACAAGAACACAGCACAGGCAACAAACAAGTGAAATACTCTTGGTTAATGGAAGAGTATGGTTAGAGCAGTTGAGGAATTAATTCAAATAGTTAGTGAGTCAGTGAGTTAGTTGCTTGAATTTAAAGGCATAAAGAAAGAAAGCAAGTAACAGAGTGCAGAAATTAAAATTCAACAAGTAACTTGAACTGAATTAACAAAACAAAAAAAATGCTCAATCTAGTTAACTTCCAATTTGAGAATTGTCAATCGAAAACCAATCCCCGGCAACGGCGCCATAAGCTTGATAGCCATAAACTTGATAGCCACGATTTTAGGAAATTGCACGATCGGCAAAATTCCTTCCGGCAAGTGCACCGGTTATCGTCAAGTAAAAACTCACAATAGAGTGAGGTCGAATCCCACAAGGATTGGTTGAGTGAGCAATTCGGATTAGAAGTATGTTCTAGTTGAGCAGAATCAAGATTTAGATGAGAATTGCGGAATGTAAAATTGCATGAATTAAAGAGCGAGAAGCTAAATTGCTGAAATTAAAAGGGATGGGGGTGATTGCATGAATTTAATTGCAGAATGTAAAGAGAAAGTGGTAGATCAGAAATGGGGAGTTCATTGGGTGTTAGGAGATATTGAGATCTCCGAATCAAAACAACTTTTATCCCTTCCTCAACCAATGCATTCATTGAATTTTGCTTGGCAATCTTATATGATTGGATCCCAATCCCTTGGCTCACCAATTCTCTCTAAAAACAAACAAATTCCCAATCCCTTGGTTTAAATGTTCATAAGAAGAGATGATGCTCGATCACTGATTATACCACACAGTTTCATGAACCACAATTTGGTAGGATTACATGTCACAATATCCATCCAAACCCCAATCCAATTCATTGTGAGAAAGCTTCTCTAGCATGAATCATCCATTCCTTTCCCAAGGTTCCGAAGGATTCCAATTATGGATAGTTTCTTTCCCAAGACAACTAACCAATGGAATTAGATCGAGAAGCTTTCTAACAAAATTCAAGAGAAAAGATTTAAGAAGAAGATAAAAGCTATTATTGATTCATTGAATTACAATAGAGCTCCCTAACCCAATGAAAGGGGTTTAGTGAGTCATAGCTCTGAATTCAATTTCAAAGAGTATGAAAACTAGCAAAATGATCAAAAGTTCCCCCCCGTGTAAAAGTTCCTAAGTAACTTAAATTCTATCCTATTTATACACTTTCTAAATTGAGCTTCTGTTGTGTTTCTTGGGCTTTGAGGCTTTTCCCTGATTTCCTTTTGCTTTTGGTTTATGGTCCATAATCCTGATGAGGCTGTGATCCAATTCTGTAACATTCATTGAGCAAACTTAGTGATAAACAAGTAATGACACAAGACTCAACAAATTGAAGTTCCAGACTCATCAATTCTTCAGGCCCAATCCCATAAACCATGATATTCAATTGGGTTTCATACCATAATACGTTTAAGTTAATGTTTGTGCTCAAATGCTAACTTAAACTTCAATATATTTGGCCCAGAAACCCTTTCAAAAAGTGGCGTTTAAGTTGAAGTTTAAGTTTCAGTTTAAGGTTAAACTGAAACTTAAACGTGGAAATGGAAGAAAGCAACCCAGGAGTGTGAAATGTCGAACACGTTTAAGCTTCAGTTTAAGGTTAAACTGAAGCTTAAACGTGGAAATGAAGAAAGCAACCCTGGAGGAGAGAAATAGTCGAACACGTTTAAGCTCCAGTTTAAGGTTAAACTGGAGATTAAACGTGGAAATGCTCCTGGTGCCTTTCTTACTTCTGGCGTTTAACCTCCAGTTTAAGGTTAAACTGGAGGTTAAACGTGGAAATGCTTCCTGGTGAGAAATTGTGTCGAACACGTTTAAGCTCCAGTTTAAGGTTAAACTGGAGCTTAAACGTGGAAATGCTCCCTTGGTGAAATTCTCATTCTGGCGTTTAACTTCCAGTTTAAGGTTAAACTGGAGGTTAAACGCCAGTTCCAGCATTTCTTAGCCTTCATGATTATGGCGTTTAAGCTCCAGTTTAGGCTTAAACTGGAACTTAAACGCCATTTCCAGCATTATATGGCTTGGTAGTTTAAGTTCCAGTTTAAGCTTAAACTGGAACTTAAACTCCACATGTGATATTCAAGCTTCCTTTATTGATTTTGTTGCTTCCTTGCCTAGCCTCTTCTTCCCTGAAATCATCCAAACAATTGCATCAAAGTCTTGCAAAATTTCATGAGAAATCTTCCATTCATAGCATTCAAGTAATATAACTAAAAACTCATGGAATTTGCATCAAAATCATACTGTTTGGATGGTTCATTGCTTTGTTATTCATTTAACCATTCTTGGTTACTTTAAGCTCAAGAAAATGCATAAAACAACTAAAACTAACAGAAAAATGCTAGTGAAACTAGCCTAAGATGCCTTGGCATCAATCTTATATGATGGTCTGTCTGAACTGTCCAAGATGTCATTGGATAGCTCTGCTGGAGGATCTCTTCATCTGAAGAAGACGCCTGCAAAAGCTCAAGAACTCATTGAAATGGTTGCAAATAACCAATTCATGTACACTTCTGAAAGGAATCCTGTGAAAAATGGGACGAATCAGAAGAAAGGAGTTCTTGAGATTGATACTCTGAATGCCATATTGGCTCAGAACAAAATATTGACTCAGCAAGTCAATATGATTTCTCAAAGTCTGTCTGGAATGCAAGCTGCACCAGGCAGTACTAAGGACGCTTCATCAGAAGAAGAAGCTTATGATCATGAGATCCCATCAATAGAAGAGGTGAATTACATGGGAGAACCCTATGGAAACACCTATAATCCTTCATGGAGAAATCATCCAAATCTCTCATGGAAGGATCAATAGAGACCTCAACAAGGTTTCAACAACAATAATGGTGGAAGAAACAGGTTTAGCAATGGCAAGCCTTTTCCATCATCTTCTCAGCAACAGACAGAGAATTCTAAGCAGAGCCACTCTGACTTAGCAACCATGGTCTCTGATCTAATCAAAACCACTCAAAGTTTCATGACTAAAACAAGGTCCTCTATTAGAAACTTGGAGGCACAAGTGGGTCAGCTGAGTAAGAGAGTTACTGAACTCCCTCCTAGCACTCTTCCAAGCAATACAGAAGAGAATCCAAAAGGAGAGTGTAAGGCCATCAACATGGCCAAAATTGGAGAGGAGGAAGAGGTAGTGATTGCCACTGAGGAAGACCTCAATGGACGTCCACTGGCCTCCAATGAGTTCCCTAATGAGGAACCATGGGAATCTGAGGCTCACACTGAGACTATAGAGATTCCATTGGATTTACTTCTGCCATTCAAGAGCTCTGATGAGTATTCTTCCTTTGAAGAGGACGAAGATGTCACTGAAGAGCAAGTTGCTAAGTACTTTGAAGCAATCATGAAACTAAATGACAAGTTATTTGGTAATGAGACTTGGGAGGATGAACCTCCTTTGCTCACCAAAGAACTGGATGACTTGACTAGGCAGAGATTACCTCAAAAGAGACAGGACCCTGGAAAGTTCTCAATACCTTGTACAATAGGCACCATGACCTTCAAGAAGGCTCTGTGTGACCTAGGGTCAAGCATAAACTTCATGCCTCTCTCTGTAATGGAAAAGCTAGGGATCTTTGAGGTACAAGCTGCAAGAATCTCACTAGAGATGGCAGACAATTCAAGAAAACAAGCTTATGGACTTGTAGGATGTTCTGGTAAAGATTGAAGACCATTACATCCCTGCTGATTTCATAGTCCTAGAGACTGGGAAGTGCATGGATGAATCCATCATCCTTGACAGATCCTTCCTAACCACAGCAAAGGCTGTGATTGATGTTGACAGAGGAGAATTGATCATTCAAGCGAATGAAGATTCCTTTATGTTTAAGGCTCAAGGATATCCCTCTGTAACCATGGAGAGGAAGCATGAAGAGCTTCTCTCAAAGCAAAGTCAAACAGAGCCCCGACAGTCAAACTTTAAGTTTGGTGTTGGGAGGCCACAACCAAATTCTAAGTTTGGTGTTGAACCCCCACATTCAAACTCTAAGTTTGGTGTTGGGAGGTTCTAACATTGCTCTGAACATCTGTGAGGCTCCATGAGAGCCCACTATCAACCTACTGACATTAAAGAAGTGCTTGTTGGGAGGCAACACAATGATATATTTATCTATTTTCCTTTTGTCATTTTATGTTTTCTGTAGGTTGATGATCATGTGAAGTCACAAAAACAATTGAAAAAGCAAAAACAGAATGAAAAACAGAATGAAAAATAGCACACCCTGGAGGAAAAATTTGCTGGCATCTAAACGCCAATAAGGGCAGCAAATGGGCGTTTAACGCCCAGTCTGGCACCATTCTGGGCGTTTAACGCCAGAAAGGGGCACCAGACTGGCGTTTAACGCCAGGAATGGGCAAGAAGCTGGCGTTAAACGCCAAAAATGGCATTTTTTCATGCCACTTGGTGCAGGGATGAGATATCCTTGACACCTCATGATCTGTGGACTGATGAGCGGATAATTTATACGCTTTTTGGCATTGTTTTTAGTATGTTTTAGTATGTTTTAGTTAGTTTTTAGTATATTTTCATTAGTTTTTAGTTAAAATTCACTTTTCTGGACTTTACTATGAGTTTGTGTGTTTTTCTGTGATTTCAGGTATTTTCTGGCTGAAATTGAGGGAACTGAGCAAAAATCTGATTCAGAGGCTGAAAAGGACCGCAGATGCTGTTGCATTCTGACCTCCCTGCACTCGAAGTTGATTTCCTGGAGCTACAGAAGCCTAATTTGCGCGTTCTCAACTGCTTTGGAAAGTAGACATCCTGGGCTTTCCAGCAATATATAATAGTCCATACTTTGCTCGAGATTTGATGGCCCAAACCGGCGTTCCTAATCAGCTCAAAACTGCCCGACGTTAAACGCCGGAACTGGCACAAGAATGGGAGTTAAACGCTCAAACTGGCACAAAAGCTGGCGTTTAACTCCAAGAGAAGTCTCTACACGAAAATGCTTCAATGCTCAGTCCAAGCACACACCAAGTGGGCCCGGAAGTGGATTTTTATGTCATTTACTCATCCTTGTAAATCCTAGGCTACTAGTTCTCTACAAATAGGACCTTTTACTATTGTATTCTTATCTTGGTAGCTATCTTTATTCTTATGCTATCTTAGGTCATGGGGTCTGGCCTCACGGCCATGCCTAGACCTTGTTCTTTTGTATTTTCAAAGGTCGAGTTTCTACACACCATAGATTAAGGTGTGGAGCTCTGCTGTACCTCGAATATTAATGCAATTACTATTGTTCTTCTATTCAATTCAGCTTGTTCTTGTTCTAAGATATTCATTTGCACCCAAGAACATGATGAATGTGATGATTATGTGACACTCATCATCATTCTCACTTATGAACGAGTGCCTGACAACCACTTCTGTTCTACAAGCAAACAAGGCTTGAATGTTTATCTCTTGGATCCCTTAATCGGAATCTTCGTGGTATAAGCTAGAATTGATGGCGGCATTCAAGAGAATCCGGAAGGTCTAAACCTTGTCTGTGGCATTCTGAGTAGGATTCAATGATTGAATGATTGTGACGAGCTTCAAACTCTTGAAGGCTGGGCGTTAGTGACAGACGCAAAAGAATCACTGGATTCTATTCCAACCTGATTGAGAACCGACAGATGATTAGCCGTGTCGTGACAGGGTGCGTAGAACATTTTCACTGAGAGGATGGGAGGTAGCCACTGACAATGGTGAAACCCTACATACAGCTTGCCATGGAAAGGAGTAAGAAGGATTGGATGAAGACAGTAGGAAAGCAGAGAGACGGAAGGGACAAAGCATCTCCATTCGCTTATCTGAAATTCTCACCAATGAATTACATAAGTATCTCTATCTTTATGCTTTATTCATATATCATCCATAACCATTTGAATCTGCCTGACTAAGATTTACAAGGTGACCATAGCTTGCTTCATACCAACAATCTCCGTGGGATCGACCCTTACTCGCGTAAGGTTTATTACTTGGACGACCCAGTGCACTTGCTGGTTAGTTGTGCAAAGTTGTGATAAAGAGTTGAGATTACAATTGTGCATACCATGTTGATGGCGCCATTGATGATCACAATTTACGCGCACCATGGACCCCACAGGATCCCCACCTACCCCACCACTCTCTCTCTTCTTCACCCATTCACCAATCACCTCAATACCTTTTCCCCAAAAATCCCTCACCTATCAAATTCCACCATTCTCTTCACCATTCACATCCATCCTTCATAAAACCCCACCTACCTCACCATCCAAATTCAAACCACTTTCCCTCCCAAACCCACCCATAATGGCCGAACCCTACCCCCCTCTCCACCCCTATATAAACCCTTCTTCACTCCTTCATTTTCACACAACCTAAACACCACTTCTCCCCCTTGGCCGAACCACAAAGCCCCCTCCATCTCCTCTTTTTCTTCTTCTTCTACTCTCTTCTTTCTTCTTTTGCTCGAGGACGAGCAAACCTTCTAAGTTTGGTGTGGTAAAAGTGTTGCTTTTCATTTTTCCATAACCATTTATGGCATCTAAGGCCGGAGAAACCTCTAGAAAGAGGAAAGGGAAGGCAAAAGCTTCCACCTCCGAGTCATGGGAGATGGAGAGATTCATCTCAAGTGTGCATCAAGACCACTTCTATGAAGTTGTGGCCATGAAGAAGGTGATCCCCGAGGTCCCTTTCAAACTTAAAAAGAGTGAATATCTGGAGATCCGACATGAGATCCGAAGAAGAGGTTGGGAAGTTCTCACCAACCCCATTCAACAATTCGGAATCTTAATGGTTCAAGAGTTCTATGCCAATGCATGGATCACCAAGAACCATGATCAAAGTGTGAACCCGGACCCAAAGAATTGGCTTACAATGGTTCGGGGGAAATGCTTAGATTTTAGTCCGGAAAATGTAAGGTTGGCATTCAACTTGCCCATGATGCAAGCAGATGAACATCCTTACACTAGAAGGGTCAACTTTGATCAAAGGTTGGACCAAGTCCTCAAAGACATTTGTGAAGAGGGCACTCAATGGAAGAGAGATTCAAGAGGGAAGCCGATTCAACTAAGAAGGCATGACCTCAAGCCCATGGCTAGAGGATGGTTGGAGTTTATCCAACGCTCAATCACTCCCACTAGCAACCGGTCTAAAGCTACTATAGACCGGGCTATCATGATTCATAGCATCATGATTGGAGAGGAAGTAGAAGTTCATGAGGTTATATCCCAAGAACTTTATAAGGTGGCAGACAAGTCCTCTACCTTGGCAAGGTTAGCCTTCCCTCATCTCATTTGTCACCTCTGTAATTCAGTTGGAATTAACATAGAGGGAGACATCCTCATTGATGAGGACAAGCCCATCACTAAGAAGAGGATGGAGCAAACAAGAGATCCCACTCATGGACATGAGGAAATTCCTCACCATGAAATCCCTGAGATGCCTCAAGGGATGCACTTTCCTCCACAAAACTATTGGGAGCAAATCAACACCTCCCTAGGAGAATTGAGTTCTAACATGGGACAACTAAGGGTGGAGCACCAAGAACATTCCATCCTCCTCCATGAAATTAGAGAAGATCAAAGAATCATGAGAGAGGATCAACAAAGGCAAGGAAGAGACATTGAGGAGCTCAAGCACTCCATAAGATCTTCAAGAGGAAGAACAAGCCGCCATCACTAAGGTGGACCCGTTCTTTAATCTCCTTGTTCTTTATTTTTCTGTTTTTCGAAAATTATGTTTTATGTTTTATTTATGTTTGTGTCTTATGATCATTAGTGTCTTAGTGTCTATGCCTTAAAGTTATGAATGTCCTATGAATCCATCACCTTTCTTAAATGAAAAATGTTTTTATTACAAAAGAACAAGAAGTGCATGATTTCGAATTCATCCTTAAAACTTGCTTAATTATTTTGATGTGGTGACAATAATTTTTGTTTTCTGAATGTATGCTTGAACAGTGCATATGTCTTTTGAATTTGTTGTTCAAGAATGTTAAAATTGTTGGCTCTTGAAAGAATGATGAAATAGGATAAATGTTATTGAGGATCTGAAAAATCATCAAATTGATTCTTGAAGCAAGAAAAAGCAGTGAAAAGCTTGCAGAAAAAAAAAAAGAGAGAAAGAAAAAGAAAGAGCAAGCAGAAAAAGCCAATAGCCCTTTAAACCAAAAGGCAAGGGTAATAAAAAGGATCCAAGGCTTTGAGCATCAGTGGATAGGAGGGCCTACAGGAATAACATCCTGGCCTAAGCGGCTAAACCAAGCTGTCCCTAACCATGTGCTTGTGGCATGAAGGTGTTAATTGAAAACTTGAGACTGAGCGGTTAAAGTCGTGATCCAAGGCAAAAAGAGTGTGCTTAAGAACCCTGGACACCTCTAATTGGGGACTCTAGCAAAGCTGAGTCACAATCTGAAAAGGTTCACCCAGTTATGTGTGTGTGGCATGGATGTATCCGGTGGTAATACTGGAAAAAAGAGTGCTTTGGGCCACGGTCAAGACTCATAAAGTAGCTGTGTTCAAGAATCAACATACTTAACTAGGAGAATCAATAACACTATCTGAATTCTGAGTTCCTATAGATGCCAATCATTCTGAACCTCAAAGGATAAAGTGAGATGCCAAAACTGTTCAGAGGCAGAAAGCTACTAGTCCCGCTCATCTAATTGGTGCTAAGTTTCATTGATAGTTTGGAATTTATAGTATATTCTCTTCTTTTTATCCTATTTGATTTTCAGTTGCTTGGGGACAAGCAACAATTTAAGTTTGGTGTTGTGATGAGCGGATAATTTATACGCTTTTGGCATTATTTTTAGTATGTTTTTAGTATGTTTTAGTTAGTTTTTATTATATTTTTATTAGTTTTTATTTAAAATTCACTTTTCTGGGCTTTACTATGAGTTTGTGTGTTTTTCTGTGATTTCAGGTATTTTCTGGCTGAAATTGAGGGACCTGAGCAAAAATCTGATTCAAAGGCTGAAAAGGACTGCAGATGCTGTTGGATTCTGACCTCCCTGCACTCGAAGTGGATTTTCTGGAGCTACAAAATTCCAACTGGCGCTCTCTCAATTGCGTTGGAAAGTAGACATCCTGGGCTTTCCAGAAATATATAATAGTTCATACTTTACCCGAGATTTGATGGCCCAAACCGGCGTTCCAAATCAGCTTAAGACTGCCCGGCGTTAAACGCCGGAACTGGCACAGAAGTGGGAGTTAAACGCCCAAACTGGCACGAAAGTTGGTGTTTAACTCCAAGAGAAGGCTCTACACGAAAATGCTTCAATGCTCAGCCCAAGCACACACCAAGTGGACCCGGAAGTGGATTTATACATCATTTACTCATTTCTGTAAACCCTAGGCTACTAGTTCTCTATAAATAGGACCTTTTACTATTGTATTTTCATCTTGGTTCTTTTGGTTCCCTCTCTGGGGCCGAAGCCAATGATCACCATTATCACTTATGTATTTTCAACGGAGGAGTTTCTACACACCATAGATTAAGGTGTGGAGCTGTACTGTACCTCGAGTATTAATGCAACTACTATTGTTCTTCTATTCAATTCAGCTTATTCTTGTTCCAAGATATCACTTGTTCCTCAACTTGATGAATGTGATGATCCATGACACTCATCATCATTCTCACCTATGAACGTGTGCCTGACAACCACCTCCGTTCTACCTTAGATTGAGTGGATATCTCTTGGATTCCTTAATCAGAATCTTCGTGGTATAAGCTAGAATTGATGGCGGCATTCTTGAGAATCCGGAAGGTCTAAACCTTGTCTGTGGTATTCTGAGTAGGATTCAAGGATTGAATGACTGTGACGAGCTTCAAACTCGCGATTGTGGGGCGTTAGTGACAGACGCAAAAGAATAATTGGATTCTATTCCGACATGATCGAGAACCGACAGATGAATAGCCGTGCTGTGATAGAGCGCGTTGAACATTTTCACTGAGAGGACGGGACTGTAGCCATTGACAACAGTGATGCCCAACATACAGCTTGCCATGGAAAGGAGTATAAAAGATTGGACGAAGACAGTAGGAAAGCAGAGAGACGGAAGGGACAAAGCATCTCCATACGCTTATCTAAAATTCTCACCATTGAATTACATAAGTATCTCTATCTTTATTTTATGTCTTTTTTATCTTTTAATCATTCATTCTCCATAATCATTTGAATCTGCCTGACTGAGATTTACAAGATGACCATAGCTTGCTTCATACCAACAATCTCTGTGGGATCAACCCTTACTCGCGTAAGGTTTATTACTTGGACGACCCAGTGCACTTGCTGGTTAGTTGTGCGAAGTTATGATAAAGAGTTGAGATTGCAATTGAGCGTACCATGTTGATGGCGCCATTGATGATCACAATTTCGTGCACCAATAGCTATCAAAGCTAATATCAAACTTTCTAATCTACAATTGTAAACTAATCCTAATTACTGAAAATTAATCTATCTAAAGCAACAGAATTTAAGTTATTTCTAAGAAAAGCAATTAAATAAAAAAGGTTAAAGTGTTGGGGTGCCTCCCAACTAGCGCTTCTTTTTTGTCATTAGCTTGACATTCCTTCATCTTTAGCTGAGCTTGTAGCTCACTCTCTGCTCCTCCAAGGAGCCTCCCAAGTAGTGTTTGCATCTATGGCCATTGACAGAAAAAAGGTTCTCCGAGTCTTGTTCTCCATGAGCTCCACATGACCATAGGGAAACACTTTGAGTATGGTGAAAGGTCCTGACCATCGAGACTTGAGTTTTCCAGGGAAGAACTTGAGTCTTGAGTTGTAGAG